>NC_053024.1:144684161-144761489 GCF_003073215.2 Triticum urartu | reverse complement strand
CAAACCTCTAACCCACCATGTCCTAGCAAACCGTTGTTTGGCTATGTTACCGCTTTGCTCAGCCCCTCTTATAGCGTTGCTAGTTGCAGGTGAAGATTGGAGATTGTTCCGTTTTGGAACATTATTTACTTGTTGGGATATCATTATATTGCCATGTTATCTTAATGCATCTATATACTTGGTAAAGGGTGGAAGGCTCGGCCTCTCGCCTAGTGTTTTGTTCCACTCTTGCCGCCCTAGTTTCCGTCATATCGGTGTTATGTTCCCGGATTTTGCGTTCCTTACACGGTTGGGTTATAATGGGAACCCCTTGATAGTTCGCCTTGAATAAAGCTTCTCCAGCAATGCCCAACCTTGGTTTTACCATTTGCCACCTAGCCTATTTTTCCCTTGGGTTTCCGAAGCCCGAGGGTCATCTTATTTAAACCCCCCCTGGCCAGTGCTCCTCTGAGTGTTGGTCCAACCTAGAGCCCCTTGCAGCGCCACCTCGGGGAAACTCGAGGGCTGGTTTTAGTTGTACGGATTGCTTACCCGATTGTGCCCTGAGAACGAGATATGTGCAGCTCCTATCGGGATTTGTCGGCACATTCAAGCGGTGTTGCTGGATTTGTTTTAACTTGTCGAAGTGTCTTGTAGAACCGGGATGCCGAGCCTGATCGGAACATCTCGGGAGAAGGTATATTCCTTCGTTGACCGTGAGAGCTTGTCATGGGCTAAGTTGGGACTCCCCTGGAGGGATTGAACTTTTGAAAGCCGTGCCCGCGGTTATGGGCTGATGGGAATTTGTTAATGTCCGGTTGTAGATAACTCGAACCTTAACTTAATTAAAATGAATCAACTGTGTGAGTTACCGTGATGGTCTCTTCTCGGCAGAGTCCGGGAAGTGAACACGGTGTTGGAGTAATGCTTGATGCAGGTTGTTCTCTAGTTACTCGTTCGCGCTTTGCTGTCTCTTCTCGCTCTCTTTTGCGAATAGGTTAGCCACCATACATGCTAGTCGCTTGCTGCAGCTCCACATATTTTACCTTGCCTTTCCTATAAGCTTAAATAGTCTTGATCGCGAGGGTGCGAGATTGCTGAGTCCCTGTGGCTCAGAAATTACTATTAAACCAGATGCAGGGCCAGACGACTCCGTTCCAGATGACGCGTTAGAGCTCAAGTGGGAGTTCGACGAGGACTCACGCCATTACTATGTTTCTTTCCCTGATGATCAGTAGTGGTGCCCAGTCGGGGTGATCGGGACCGTGTCGCATGTTGGGTTGGTCTTTTATTTTGGCACCGTAGTCGGGCCATGAGTGTTTGAATGATGTAATGTTATTTATGTACTTTGTGTGATGTGGTGAGTGTAAGACAACTATGTTACTCATCCCATTATTATGTATTACATTGGATGTTGTGATGATTGCCTAACTTGCGACTTTGCTTTCAATGCGGTTATGCCTCTAAGTCATGCCTCGACACGTGGGAGATATAGCCGCATCGAGGGCGTTACAAGTTGGTAATTAGAGCCTTCCCGACCTTAGGAGCCCCATTGCTTGATCATTATTAGCGGCCGAGTTGAGTCTAGAAAAATGTTTTGAGTTACTTAGGAAATATATATCGGAGAGTTTAGGAATTCTTTTTTACTTCCCAGTCCCTTCATCACTCTGGTGAGGCTTCCTGACGTAGAGTTTTGACTATTCTCTTCTCAAATTTCACTAAAAAAAATTTAGGATCACGCAGGTATCTTGGAATCGTTCCGATGGTTTTGTAACGAGAACATTGTTCTTGGTGCCTCCTGTTCCAGGGAGTTGAGCTCCGAGGTGTTGTCGTCACAATTTTATCGTTGCAGTTCTGGAATACCTGAGTTTAGTACGGCGACATCGAAAATCTCTTTTATGCAGTTCGTTGGTGAGATAACCTCGACGCCACCCAGTACTGGGGCGGGAGTTCGGGAGTATTGCCATAACTTGTATAACGGATGCTTTTCGAAGGTTGAGGTAGATGGTTTCCGAAGTTTTTCTCGGTTATGTGTTGAAGGATGGATACAGCTGGATGTAGGATTTGCTAGATTTGGGTGAGATATTATGCTTCCCCTGTATCCCCAACACCTGATTGCATAACCGGAAAGGTTCGGGAGTTTCATAGGTGGGAATTCTTGTAGCTCTAGCTCTTCTTCCACGAATATTTGGTTTGAGATTGGGATTTCTTACCGAGTATTCGTTCTTGATCCGTACCTTGTTGATTTATTTCTCTACCTAAATTCTAAGTGGCTTCTCAATTTATGGATATGTGACCATTTCTATTGGAATGCATTCGTTCTTATGTTCGGATGTGAAGACTATATGTTGCAATTTCATTCCATTGGATTCAGCTTCAATATTTGTCTATCAATGTGCTAATGGATGTCAACCTCTTCAGGATGGCTCCTCCAACGCGCACGACTCCGAATCCTGATCCGCCACCACCTCCCCCTCCTCCGGAGGCATGGCAAGTTGTGATGGCTGCTACTAATGCAAACACGCAGTTGATCATGCAAATTCTTCAAGAGCACAATCAAGCGAATCAAGGCAACCAAGGCAACAATCAGAATCACTTTGCTACACTCAACCAGTTCCTTGCTAATGGGCCAAAGACTTTCAGCAATTGTGTTGAGGCAATTGATGCTGACGATTGGCTCGTGGATCTGTGCAAGCATTTCGAGTGCAGTAACGTCAGGCCTGAGGACTTTGTCAAGTTCACTTCCTTCCAACTCAAGACCAAGCTGCAGAGTGGTTCCAGCAGTACAAGGATTCTAGAGGTGGACGTGTGATTACCTGGGATGAATTCTGTCAAGACTTCAAAGCTCATCATATCCCTCAGAGCGTGGTTGAAAGCAAGCGTGAGGAATTCCGCAACCTGAAGCAAGGCTCTTTGTCTGTCTATGACTACAACAAGTTATTTCAGAAGCTCGCCCTCTTTGCTAAGCAGGATGTCCCTGATGAGAAGAGCATGATATACCAGTTCAGGGGTGGTCTCAGAGAAGAAATCCAGCTAGCTCTTGTCCTCTTTGAGCCCTTGAGGTACGATGAATTCTACAACATGGCATTGAATCAAGAGGCTGCTTAACTGAGGTGTGATGCTTCCAAGAAGCGAGTCAGAGATGCTACTCCGTCTTCCTCTACTCAAGTGGCCAAGCAACAGAAGTATTGGCTTCCTCCTCCTCTGTTCCGTCAGCCGTATCAGAAGAGCAAAGGTGGCAGTGGATCTTCCCACCCACCCAACCCTGGCTTTCAGAACAAGACTTCGTCTCAAGCTCCAAGATCGAGTGCTCCGTACCACCGCCCGCTTTCAGAGGTCACGTGCAACAAGTGCCAACAGAAGGTTCACTATGCCAACAAATGCTTCAATCAGAGGCGTCTTCCTCCTGCTCCTGTGAGATCCGCAAGTACAGCTGTGGTCAAGCATAACCCCAAGTACGCCAAGGTCAACATGGTGAATGCAGCTCAGGCAGAGGACTCGTCAGATGTCATCATGGGTAACCTTCCTGTTAACGATATTCTTGCAAGAGTTCTTTTTGACACTGGTGCATCGCATTGTTTCATCTCGATACCTTTTGCATCTAAGCATGATTTTGTTACTCAAGTGTTGTCGAAACCGTTGGCTATTGTCTCTCCGGCCCGTCAAATGACATCTCGAGTATGCGTTCCGGATGTTACAATCACTTAGGGTGACTATAAGTTTTTGTCCTCTCCAAATGTTCTTGGTGACTCGGATATTGATCTTATTCTCGGAATGGATTGGCTCTCTAAGCACAAGGCTCATCTTGATTGTGTAGCCAGGCAGATTCAATTGACTCATTCGTCTGAGGATGTAATTGTCTTTGCCGCTCGTGATGATACAATCTGTCTGTTTTCTCTCAATGAGAAGGGCGAACTCGATGCCATCTCTCAAATTCCAGTCATTTGTGAATATCAAGACGTCTTTCCAGAAGAGCTTCCAGGAATGCCTCCACACCGGCCAGTTGAATTCGTCATCAATCTTGAGCCTGGCACGGAACCTGTTTGCAAACATCCTTACAAGCTCAGACCTGAAGAGTTGAAGGAGCTGAAGAAGCAACTCGATATTCAAGAGAGAATGGGTCTCATCCGGCCTAGTTCTTCTCCGTGGGGCTGCGGTGTTCTTTTTGTGAAGAAGAATGATGGAACGGACCGACTTTGCGTTGATTACCGTCCATTGAACAAGAAGACTATCAAGAACAAGTACCCACTTCCCAACATCAACGAGCTGTTCGAACAACTCAAAGGTGCCCAAGTATTCTCCAAGCTTGATCTCCGTATGCGTTATCACCAGATTCGAATCCGTGAGCAAGATATCCCCAAGACGGCTTTCAGGACAAGCTATGGTTCATATGAATACACTGTCATGTCTTTTGGCCTCGTCAACGCTCCTCCGACTTTCTCTCGCATGATGAACTTCATCTTCAACCCCTACACCAATGACTTCATTTTGGTCTATCTCGACGACATTCTAGTCTTTTCGAAGAACAAGGAAGATCATGCCAAGCACTTGCGTTTGGTGCTTGATAAGCTCAGGGAACATCAGTTCTACGCCAAGTTCTCCAAGTGCGAATTTTGGCTCGATGAGGTTCTTTATCTTGGTCATATCATCTCTGCCAAGGGCATTGCGGTGAATCCTAAGAAGGTGTCTGCAATTGTGAATTGGGAACCTCCTCAGAACGTGAAGCAACTCCGTAGCTTCCTTGGTCTCGCAAGCTATTGTAGAAGGTTCGTGGAGAACTTTTCTATGATCGCGAAGCCTCTCTCAAATCTTCTCCAGAAGCACGTCAAGTACGTTTGGTCTCCGGAGTGTGACATTGCTTTCACCACTTCGAAAGAGAAATTGGTTACTGCTCCCGTTCTGACTCCGCCTGATGAATCCAAACCGTTTGAGGTCTTTTGCGATGCCTCTCTTCAAGGTCTTGGCGCAGTGTTGATGCAAGAGAAGAAAGTTGTTGCTTATACCTCTCGCCAGTTGAAGCCCAATGAGAAGAACTACCCCACTCATGACCTCGAGTTGGCGGCAGTTGTGCATGCTCTTTTGACTTGGAGACATCTTTTGCTGGGAAGAAAGGTGGACATTTTCACTGACTACAAGAGTCTCAAGTACATCTTCACTCAGCCTAATCTCAACCTCAGGCAGACTCGATGGGTCAAAATGATTCAAGAGTATAATCCGAGTATCGAGTATACTCCAGGCAAGGCCAATGTGATTGCTAACGCATTGAGCAGGAAGGCTTATTGCAACAGTCTGATTCTCAAGCCTTATCAACCCGAGCTTTGTGAAGCTTTCCGCAAACTTAATCTGCAAGTTGTTCCTCAAGGTTTCCTTGCCAACCTTCAAGTCTCTCCTACCTTGGAAGATCAGATTCGCCAAGCTCAGCTTCTTGATGCTATGGTAAAGAAGGTGAAGATTGGGATTGCCAAGAGTCAACCCAAGTACAAGTGCTACCGCCTTGATGACAAGGATACTCTCTTCTTCGAGGATCGTATTGTCATGCCAAAAGGTGACCTTCGTAAAGTGATCATGAACGAGGCTCACAATTCTCTCCTCTCCATCCACCCTGGGAGCACGAAGATGTATCAGGACCTCAAGCAGGCTTATTGGTGGACTCGAATGAAACGCGAGATTGCTCAGTTCGTGAATGAGTGTGATGTCTGCAGAAGAGTGAAGGCAGAACACCAAAGGCCAGCTGGTCTCCTCCAACCTCTTGCCATTCCAGAATGGAAGTTCGACCACATTGAGATGGACTTCGTGACTAGGTTTCCAAAGTCCAAACATGGCAATGATGCTATATTCGTTGTTATCGACAAACTCACCAACATGGCTCACTTTCTGCCTATCAAAGAGTCTATCACTGCAGCTCAATTGGCAGAGCTCTATACCTCTCGGATTGTCTCGCTGCACGGTATTCCACAGGTGATCTCTTCAGACCGTGGCAGCATCTTTACCTCAAAGTTTTGGGATTCTTTTCAGAAGGCCATGGGCACCAACATCCGCTTCAGCACAGCTTTCCACCCTCAGACTAGCGGTCAAGTCGAGCGTGTCAATCAGATTCTTGAAGATATGCTCAGGGCTTGTGTGATCTCCTTCGGCATGAAGTGGGAGGATTGTCTTCCATATGCTGAATTCTCCTACAACAACAGTTTTCAAGCAAGTCCGAGAAAGGCCCCATTCGAAATTCTGTATGGCAGGAAGTGCCGTACCCCTCTCAACTGGTCTGAAACCGGTGAGTGTCAGCTTTTGGGTAATGACTTAATCACAGAGGCAGAGGAAATGTGCAAAGTCATTCGCGATAACCTCAAAGTAGCCCAATCGCGCTAGAAGAGCTACTATGATAGTAAGCACCATGATTTGGCTTTCGAGATCGGAGATCATGTTTACCTCCGCGTCTCTCCTATGAAAGGTACTCGTCGCTTTGGTATCAAAGGGAAGCTTGCCCCTAGATATGTGGGACCTTTCAAGATTGTCAGCAAGAGAGGCGATCTCGCCTATCAACTCGAGCTCCTTCAAACTTTGCAAATGTTCATGATGTGTTCCATGTCTCTCAGCTCTGCAAGTGCTTCAAGACTCCTGAACGCACCGTCAACTTCGAGGAAATTGAGCTCCAAGAAGATCTCTCTTATCGTGAGCACCCCATTGCTATTCTTGAAGAGACTGAATGCAAGACTCGCAACAAGTCAATCAAATTCCTCAAAGTCAAGTGGTCACACCATTCCGACTGTGAAGCTACCTGGGAACGCGAGGATCACCTCCGTTCTGAGTACCTGATATTCTTTTAGTCCTAGATCTCGGGACGAGATCCTTTCGTAGTGGTGGAGTGTTGTAACACCCCGGATCTGATTTACCCAATATGTAATCCAACTCTTGCCGTTTCCGGCTCTAAGTTATTTTATTTTTCTCGGGTTCGGGTTTTTGTCTCCGTGTGTTGTTGTTTTGTCATGCATCTCATATCATGTCATCATGTGCATTGCATTTGCATACGTGTTCATCTCATGCATTCGAGCATTTTCCCCGTTGTCCGTTTTGCATTCCGGCGCTTCGTTCTCCTCCGGTGGTCATTTCTACCTTTCTCTCATGTGTGGGGATTAAACATTTCTGGATTGGACTGAGACTTGCCAAGCGGCCTTGGTTTACTACCGGTAGACCGCGTGTCAAGTTTCGTACCATTTGGACTTCGTTTGATGCTCCAATGGTTAACCGAGGGACCGAGAAGGCCTCGTGTGTGTTGCAGCCCAAGACCCCTCCAAGTTGGCCCAAAACCCACCAAAACCTTCTCCATCTTCTAGAGCGTTCGATCATGATCGCGTGGCCAAAAACCGCACCTCATTTGGACTCTCCTAGCTCCCTCTATGCCTATTTAAAGACACCCCCAAAAATCTCCTTCTCCTTTCCCCCAAAAACCCTAGATCCATCTCTACCCGCCGCCGCCGGACAAAACCCGCCGGGCCGGACATTGTCCGACCCGCGCCGTCACCGCCACGCGTCGGATCCTGATTGGGTCGCGCCGCCGCCCCACTTCGCCGTCGCCGCCGGCCCGGGAGGCCCAGGAGGGGCCCCCGAGGCCCGTTGTCTCCCGCCGCCGCCCGGGGCCATCTTCCCCGCTGCCGGCTGCCCCACCGGACTTCCCTCCGCCGCCCGCCACCCTCACCGGCGTGTGCCGCCCTGGCTACCGGTGCCCGCCGCATCGGCCGCCGCGCCCGCGCCGTCTCGCCGCGCCCGCGCCGCCACCCCGCCGCCTCGGCAAGCTCCGGCGGGCGCCGTCCCGTGCTTCCTCCTTCCTCGCCGGCCTCTCTCCGACGAGCTCAAGCTCCATCTCCGGCGAGGACGAACCTCGGGAAGCGTGCCAAACCGGATCCAGATCCAGATCCAAATTGCCCGGTTGACTTTTTTGCCCGAAACCCTAGATATTTTGCCTCTGTTCATCGCATCGTAACTTTGCATCCGTAGCTCCGTTCTGGGCATATAGCATATCAAATTGTTCGTCTCAGAGAGAACATCATTTCATCTCATTGCATCAATTTTCATTGAGTTCATCTTGATGCCCGAAATGCTGTTGGAAAAGTGCTATTTGAGATAATTGTCAGATCTGCTGCTTCAATTAGGTATTTGTCATTTTTGCCATGATTATTGTGTGCATGATATGCCCTTGAGCTCTACATATGTTTTGTTATGTGTTTTGCCATCTTTCCAGAGGTGCAATCCATGTATTTTTGTGATGTGTGTGGTGACCAGCACAAGCTTGCAAAGTGGTGCATTTGTTAATGCTGATTTCAGGGACTTAGCATTTCCACTATGTCCTTGATCTGTTTATTTCAATATGCCATATGTTCTTGTTGTTTCCTAGTGATCTGTGCCTCTTTTGAGGATGATCAGTAAGGATGAGTTGTTAATCTTGTAGTGCTCTATCCATCCATGTCTTTGTTTGCAATTATGGAGCACCCTAGCTTGAGTCAATCGAGCTCTACTTTTGCTATTTCGTGAATCTGGGCAGATTGTCTACTTGTTAGTGATTTTGCCGATGATGTTGTAGTTGATCCGTGCATGCTATGTTATTGTTCTTGCCATGACTAGCTTGTATAATGTGTATTCTTGATGGGTGTATGCTTATATTGTCATGACTTGCTCTGTAGTGAGTGCATCGAGCTCGTAAACATGCCTACTTGATATCTGTTTTTGCATGCTCCAGTTTTCACTAAGTCTGAGAACTGATTATGTTTTTGCCATGTTCACATGCTTGCAAATGTATTTTCTGGTCCCTTTTGGCTCAAGGTCACTAAGGGACTTTTGTTAATCTCTTTTAGTAGGTCCATGCCATGCTTTACTTTGCCATGTTCAGGCCCTGTAGCATATAGTTTTGATGCTCCAAAGAGTGCTATCTGATCTGAAATTCCTGACAAGTGTTAATTTCACTAAGTCTGAAATCTGTTTGCCAAATGCACTTTTGCCATGCTTGTTTGAACCTGTTAATGGATGAATTGGCCATAGCTCAGTGTTCCTCTTTTGTTAAGCATCATGAATGGATTCCTGCCATGTATTTTGTTGCCATGTTTGTGTGCTGTAGCATGTTCATCTTGTTGCATTTAGATGGTTACTTGCTGTAAATCGCAGACCGGTGCCATATTTGAATTGCTTGCCATTTCCAAACCGTGACTCCGATTCCGGCGTTCTTTATATCGTTTTCAAGCGATTTCATCTCACCTTTCCAGTGGCACACTTGGATTTCAAAGTTGAGGCCAGGTTCATGCATCTCTTGCCAAATCTTGCATATGTATCCCGCATCGCATCCCGCATAGCAAACCATGTTTGCATCATGTTGTTTGAGTTGTGCACGTGGTTGATTGCGTTCCTTTTGCTTGTTTGTCTTGTTTGGGTAGAGCCAGGAGACGAGTTCGCTAACGAGGAGCCCGTTGAGTTTGCTTTCGAGGATCCAGTCAACTCTGACAACGTTGTAGGCAAGATGATCATACCCTCGAAATCACTTCTATCTTTGCTTTGCTAGATGCTCGCTCTTTTGCTATGCCTATGCTACGATGCCTACCACTTGATTATCATGCCTCCCAAATTGCCATGTCAAACCTCTAACCCACCATGTCCTAGCAAACCGTTGTTTGGCTATGTTACCGCTTTGCTCAGCCCCTCTTATAGCGTTGCTAGTTGGAGGTGAAGATTGGAGATTGTTCCGTTTTGGAACATTATTTACTTGTTGGGATATCATTATATTGCCATGTTATCTTAATGCATCTATATACTTGGTAAAGGGTGGAAGGCTTGGCCTCTCGCCTAGTGTTTTGTTCCACTCTTGCCGCCCTAGTTTCCGTCATATCGGTGTTATGTTCCCGGATTTTGCGTTCCTTACACGGTTGGGTTATAATGGGAACCCCTTGATAGTTCGCCTTGAATAAAGCTTCTCCAGCAATGCCCAACCTTGGTTTTACCATTTGCCACCTGGCCTATTTTTCCCTTGGGTTTCCGGAGCCCGAGGGTCATCTTATTTAAACCCCCTGGGCCAGTGCTCCTCTGAGTGTTGGTCCAACCTAGAGCCCCTTGCAGCACCCTCTCGGGGAAACTCGAGGGCTGGTTTTAGTTGTACGGATTGCTTATCCGATTGTGCCCTGAGAACGAGATATGTGCAGCTCCTATCGGGATTTGTCGGCACATTCAAGCGGTGTTGCTGGATTTGTTTTAACTTGTCGAAGTGTCTTGTAGAACCGGGATGCCGAGCCTGATCGGAACATCTCGGGAGAAGGTATATTCCTTCGTTGACCGTGAGAGCTTGTCATGGGCTAAGTTGGGACTCCCCTGGAGGGATTGAACTTTCGAAAGCCGTGCCCGTGGTTATGGGCAGATGGGAATTTGTTAATGTCCGGTTGTAGATAACTCGAACCTTAACTTAATTAAAATGAATCAACTGTGTGAGTTACCGTGATGGTCTCTTCTCGGCGGAGTCCGGGAAGTGAACACGGTGTTGGAGTAATGCTTGCCGCAGGTTGTTCTCTAGTTACTAGTTCGCGCTTTGCTGTCTCTTCTCTCTCGCTTTTGCGAATAGGTTAGCCACCATACATGCTAGTCGCTTGCTGCAGCTCCACATATTTTACCTTGCCTTTCCTATAAGCTTAAATAGTCTTGATCGCGAGGGTGCGAGATTGCTGAGTCCCTGTGGCTCACAGATTACTATTAAACCAAATGCAGGGCCAGACGACTCCGTTCCAGATGACGCGTTAGAGCTCAAGTGGGAGTTCGACGAGGACTCACGCCGTTACTATGTTTCTTTCCCTGATGATCAGTAGTGGTGCCCAGTCGGGGTGATCGGGACCGTGTCGCATGTTGGGCTGGTCTTTTATTTTGGCACCGTAGTCGGGCCATGAGTGTTTGAATGGTGTAATGTTATTTATGTACTTTGTGTGACGTGGCGAGTGTAAGCCAACTATGTTACTCATCCCATTATTATGTATTACATTGGATGTTGTGATGATTGCCTAACTTGCGACTTTGCTTTCAATGCGGTTGAAGCCCAATGAGAAGAACTACCCCACTCATGACCTCGAGTTGGCGGCAGTTGTGCATGCTCTTTTGACTTGGAGACATCTTTTGCTGGGAAGAAAGGTGGACATTTTCACTGACTACAAGAGTCTCAAGTACATCTTCACTCAGCCTAATCTCAACCTCAGGCAGACTCGATGGGTCAAAATGATTCAAGAGTATAATCCGAGTATCGAGTATACTCCAGGCAAGGCCAATGTGATTGACACCGATCTGGATGACTCTGAGTCTCAATCTGGATACATATTGAAAGTGGGAGCAATTAGCTTGAGTAGCTCCATGTAGAGCATTGTAGACATAGAAATTTGCAAAATACATACGGCTCTGAATGTGGCTGACCCATTGACTAAACTTCTCTCACAAGCAAAACATGATCACTCTTTGGGTGTTAATCACATAGTGATTTGAACTAGATTATTGACTCTAGTTAACCCTTTGGGTATTAGTCACATGGAGATGTGAACTAATCACATAAATATGTGAACTATTGGTGTTAAATCACATGACGATGTAAACTAGATTATTGACTCTAGTGCAAGTGGGAGACTGAATGAAATATGCCCTAGAGGCAATAATAAAGTTGTTATTTATATTTCCTTATATCATGATAAATGGTTATTATTCATGCTAGAATTGTATTTACCAAAAACTTAATACATGTGTGAATACATAGACGAACAGTGTGTCACTAGTATGCCTCTACTTGACTAGCTCGTTAATCAAAGATGGTTAAGTTTCCTAACCATAGACATGACTTGTCATTTGATGAATGGGATCACATCATTAGAGAATGATGTGCTTGACTTGACCCATCCATTAGCTTAGCACTATGATCGTTTAGTTTATTGCTATTGCTTTCCCCATAACTTATACATGTTCCTATGACTATGTGATTATGCAACTTCTGAATATCGGAGGAACACGTAGTGTGCTATCAGACGTCACAACGTAATTGGGTGACTATAAATGTGCTCTACAGGTGTCTCCGATGGTGTTTGTTGAGTTGGGATAGATCGAGATTAGGATTTGTCACTCCAAGTATCGGAGACGTATCTTTGGACCCTCTCGGTAATGCACATCACTATAAGCCTTGCAAGCAATGTGACTAATGAGTTAGTTGTGGGACATTGCATTACAGAACAAGTAAAGAGACTTGCCGGTAACGAGATTGAACTAGGTATTGAGATACCGACGATCGAATCTCGGGCAAGTAACAAACCGATGACAAAGGGAACAACGTATGTTGTTATGCGGTTTGATCGATAAAGATCTTTGTAGAATATGTAGGAACCAATATGAGCATCTAGGTTTCGCTATTGGTTATTGATCGGAAGTGAGTCTCGGTCATGTCTACATAGTTCTCGAACCCATAGGGTCGGCACGCTTAACGTTTGATGACGATCGTTATTATGAGTTTATGTGTTTTGATGTACCGAAGGTAGTTCGGAGTCCCGGATGTGATCACGGAAATGAAAAGGAGTCTCGAAATGGTCGAGAGGTAAAGATCGATATATTGGAAGGCTATGTTTGGAGATCGGAATGGTTCCGGATGAGTTCGGGCATTTACCGGAGTACAGGGGGTTACCGGAACCCCCCCGGGGGGTCAATGGGCCTTATTGGGCCTTAGTGGAAGAGAGGAGGAGGCGGACAGGTGGAGGGTGCACCCCCAAGCCCAATCTGAATTGGGTGGGGGCCGACCCCCTTTCCTTCTCCCTCTCTCCCTCTTCCTTCTTCTCCTACTCCTACTAGGAAGGGGGAAACCTACTCCTACTGGGAGTAGGACTCCCCCCCTTGGGCGTGCCCTATGAGGGCCGGCCCTCCCCTCCTCCACTCCTTTATATACAGGGAGGGGGCAACCCATAGACACACAAGTTGATTATTTAGCCGTTTGCGGTGCCCCCCTCCATAGAATTCCACCTCGGTCATATTGTTGTAGTGCTTAGGCGAAGCACTGCATCGCTAACTTCATCATCACCTTCATCACGCCGTCGTGCTGACAAAACTCTCCCTCGGCCTTAGTTGGATCAAGAGTACGAGGGACGTCACTGAGCTAAACGTGTGCAGATCTCGGAGGTGCCATGCGTTCGGTACTTGATCGGTTGGATCGCAAAGACGTTCGACTACATCAACAGTGTTTCATAACGCTTCCGCTTTCGGTCTATGAGGGTACGTAGACATACTCTCCCCCTCTCATTGCTATGCATCTCCTAGATAGATCTTGCGTGATCATAGGAATTTTTTTTGAAATATTGCGTTCCCCAACACAAACACACCGCAAAAGAGTTACATCATATGGATATCCAAGAGACCATTGTATTGAGAATCAAGAGAGAGAGAGATGAAGCCATCTAGCTACTAACCACAGACCCAAAGGTCTACAAAGAACTACTCACGCATCACCGAAGAGGCACCAATGGAGGTGGTGAACCCCATCCGAGATGGTGTCTAGATTGGATCTGGTGGTTCCGGACTCCGCGGCGGCTGGTTCAATATTTTGTCGACTCCCCTGCGATTTTAGGAATATTGGGGTGTTTATAGAGCAAGGAGGAGGTCCGGGGGGCACCCGAGGTGGGCACAACCCACCAGGGCCCACCTGGGCCTCTTAGTGCGCCTAGGTGGGTTATGCTCCCCTCGCGGCACCCCCGGGCGCAGCCAGGGCCCGTTGTGTTCCTTCTGGCCCATAAAAAATCTACATAAAGTTTTGTGGCATTTGGACTCCGTTTGATATTGATTTTCTGCGATATAAAAAACATGGAAAAAAAGCAACTGGCACTTGGCACTATGTCAATAGGTTAGTACCAAAAAATGATATAAAATGACTACAAAATGATTATAAAACATCCAAGATTGATAATATAACAACATGAAACAATCAAAAATTATAGATACGTTGGAGACGTATCAGCATTCCCAAGCTTTACTCCTACTCGTCCTCGAGTAGGGAAATGATAAAAACAGAAATTTTGATGTCGAATGCTGCCTACATGTCATATCACATTCTTTACTTTATAGCATGGACATTTGGACTTTTATATCGTTCAAAGAAATAGTCTAGTTTTGACATGTTAATTTAAATGCTCAAGCATATCAACAAGCAACTATGTCTTTCAAAATATCAACGCTAAAATAAGCTATCCCTAGCCCATCATGCTCAACCATTGATCCATTCATGAAACACACTCGCATATTAGCTACATCCAATACTCAAGTACGATCATATTGCCTCCTAGTTGGTGCTTTTGTAAGAGAAGATGGAGACTCAAATTCAAAAATAAAATTACATAGTTAAAGAAAGGCCCTTCGTAGTGGGAAGTAGGGATTTGTACAGGTGCCAGAGCTCAAAGAAAAAACTTAGAGATAAAAACATTTTGGGAGGTGTATCCATCCCACCAACGAAAATGATTTAGAGTTCCAACACTTCCCATGCTAGATATATCATAGGCGGTTCCCAAACAGAAAATAAAGTTTATTCCTTTTTCCACCATACTTTCACTTTCCATGGCTAGCCGTATCCACGGTTTCCCTCCATACCAACACTTCCAAGGAATTTTGTTATTTGACAACATAAAGTAAATTCATTTTTCTTCATTTCAGGACTGGCATCCCTAATACCTTTGCCTTACTCTCGTGCAATGACAAGTGAATAAACACTCATCGTGAGAATAACACATTTAGCATGGAAAATATTAGCCACCCCTCACCGCTCCGTGAGCGAAACGGACACACAAAAGAGAAGTTTATTTTTGAAAATTAGAGATGGCACATGCAAATTTGCTTAGAACAGCAAAAGAATACCGCATATAGGTAGATATAGTGGACTCATGTGGCAAAACTGGTTTAAAGGTTTTTGGATGCACAAGTAGTGATCATACTTAGTGCAAAATGAAGGCTAGCAAAACATTGAGAAGTGACCAACCAAGAAACGAATAATATCATAAGTGAGCATTAAGCATAACTAACACCAAATAATGCACCACAACTAGGATATAATTTCATTGCATAACTATTGACTTTCATGGTTGCATAGGGAATCACAAACCTTAACGTCAATATTATTACTAAAGCATAATTACTCATAAAGATGACTCACATATCACATCATAATATCTCAAAACTATTACTAAGAATCAAGTTTATTTTGTCCAATGATCTTCATGAATTTTTTTATTATATCCTTCTTGGATATCTATCTCTTTGGGACTAATTTTCATGTGTTGCTTTTCATAAGCTCAAACAAATATAAGTGAAGATCATGAGCATAGTATTTGTTTCTCTAAAATTAAACTAAGTTAAGAAAGAGAGCATTTCTTCAAAAATACTAAGCACACCGTGCTCAAAAAGATATAAGTGAAGCACTAGAGAAAGTCCATAGCTCATAAAAAATTGAAGTGAAGCATAGATAGCATTCTAACAAGTCATGAAATAATTTTGGCTCTCTCAAATAGGTGTGTCCAGCAAGGGATCAAGACTTAAAACACAAAATAAAACAATCAAAGACTCATATCATACAAGACGCTCCAAGCAAAACACATAGTATGTGACGAATAAAAATATAGTTTCGAGTAAAATACCGATGGTCGTTAGAAGAAAGAGGGGATACCACTCGGGGGCATCCCCAAGCTTAGTAGGTTGATCATTTTTAGATAATATCTTGGGATGCCGAGGCATCCCCAAGCTTAGTCTCTTCTACTCCTTATTCCTTCATCCATCATAAGATAACCCAAAACTTGAAAACTTCAATCACACAAAACTCAACAAAACCTTCGTGAGATCCGTTAGTATAAGAATAATAAATCACTACTATAAGTGTTGTCTCAAACCAATTCATATTTTGTTCTTGCCTTATATATACTGTATTCCAACTTCTCTATGGAAAAAACTCATCAAAGAAAACCATAGAGCCATCAAAATAAGCACAGAACACAAAGAAAACAGAATCTGTCAAAACAGAATAGTCTGTAGCAACCTGACTATTTCGAATACTTATGTAACTCCAAACATTCTGAAAAATTAGGACAACCTGAGAAATTTGTATATCTATCCACTTCAAGTGGAATGGGTATTTTATCGCTCTCTGGTAAAAAATGAGAATTATTTTCGTGAGCGCAAAAGTTTATGTTTTTTCAGCAAGATCAAACAACTATCACCCTAGAAGATCCTAAAGGCTTTACTTGGCACAAACACTAATTAAAACATAAAAAAATAATCATAACAGTAGCATAATTATGCTAACACTCAAAATTGGGAAGCAAAAATAAAAAATAAATTTTATTCATTGGGTTGCCTCCCAACAAGCGCTATAGTTTTACGCCCTTAGCTAGGCATAAAGCAAGGATCTAAGTTTTGTCATCTTTGTCCAACTCATAAATCAAACACTTAGAATCCTTCAAAGATTTAGCATAAAGATTTTTAATAACAACACTTCTAGGAATAAATCCAAAGATTTCATTCTTGCAAAAAGGATCTCTTATCACTTCAACAAAATTCAGGTGAATACCAATCATCTTAAGATCTTCTTTATTACCATTACTAGAGGTTGCACCCTTGTTCATGGTAGCTCTACCAATCTTTACGGGAGTTTTTTCGATAGTTTTAGCGGAAGTGAAAGCCGTCCTTAGTTTAGTAAAAATTTCTTCTAATTTATCGACCCGGGATGGGCTTTCTTCTATTCTTTCATGAATTATGGTGCCCTTTTCCCTTAACAACTTAAGAATATCTCCCGCTTTTGACCCAATATTGGTGGCAAAATTATGCATCTTTTTATCTATAATTTCCATATGATCTTCGGTGAGCATTTTCTATTCAATAGCATCTAGTATTTCCATAACATGCTCAAGAGTCAAAGTTGTTTCATTAATCAAGAGGGGTGGTGAGCCCACTAAATTTTCCATAGCATTAAAGGCATCAAGAGAAGGACACATCAAAAATTTTCCACCGGTAATTGTATTAAGGACGAATATATACCAAGTGGTGATGCCAACATAAAAACAACGAAGAAGAACAACGGTGGATTGCTTACAGGTAGATCTATTTTGAGCATTGCAAATCCTATACCAAGCATCTTTTAAATTTTCTCCTCCCCTTTGTTTAAAGTTGAGAACCTCGTTCTCAGGAGTGCAAGCAATAGAGGAAGAACTATCCATAGTGATAATAACGTCAAACAAGGTTGCACACAAAAAATAGATCCGGCAAGAAAACTGCGAACGGAAAAGAGGGGCGAATAAGACGGCAAATTTTTGTGAAGTGGGGGAGAGGAAAACGAGAGGCAAATGGAAAATAATGTAAATTGTGAAGAGATGAGAATTGTGATTAGGAACCTGGTATATGTTGAAGATCCTCCCCGGCAACGGTGCCAAAAATTGGTGCGCTGACGGGAGACTATCTTGACTTGATCCTCCCCGGCAACGGCGCCAGACATTCCTTTTTATGTCGCTTGAAGCTACGTCGGTATTTCCCCAAAGAGGAAGGGATGATGTAGCACAACAACGATAGCTATTTCCCTCAGATGTGAAACCAAGGTTATCGAACCAGTAGGAGAACCAAGCAACACAACGTAAACAACATCTGCACACAAATAACAACTTCTCGCAACCTGACGTGTTAAAGGGGTTGTCAATCCCTTCCGGGGTACGGCACCTCAAGATAGGCAAACAGACGTGAGGTAAATTTGTAGTAGATTGATAGATCGAATGCCAAATAAATAAATGAGAATAAATTGTAGCAAAGTATTTTTGGGTTTTTTGGTTTAGTACATCTGAAAATAAACGCAAAGGAAAATAGATCGCAAAGGAAAATAATATGAGAAAGAGACCCGGGGGCGTAGGTTTCACTAGTGGCTTCTCTAGAGAAAAATAGCAAATGGTGGGTGAACAAATTACTGTTGGGCAATTTATAGAACTTCAAATACTCATGAAGATATCCAGGCAATGATCATTACATAGGCATCACGTCCAAGATTAGTAGACCGGCTCCTGCCTGCATCTAGTACTATTACTCCACACATCGACCGCTATCCAGCATGCATCTAGTGTATTAAGTTCATGGAGAAATGGAGTAATGCAATAAGAACGATGACATGATGTAGACAAGATCTATCTATGTAGTGATAGACCCCATCATTTTATCCTTAGTAGCAACGATACATATGTGTCGGTTCCCCTTCTGTCACTGGGATCAAGCACCGTAAGATCTAACCCACTACAAAGCACCTCTTCCCACTGCAAGATAAATAGATCAAGTTGGCCAAACAAAACCCAAATATCGGAGAAAAAATACGAGGCTATAAGCAATCATGCATAAAAGAGATCAAAGAAACTCAAATACTTCCATGAAATAAAAATATAGATCTGATGATAAACTCAAAGTTCATCGATCCCAACAAACACACCGCAAAAGAGTTACGTCATATGGATCTCCAAGAGACCATTGTATTGAGAATCAAGAGAGAGAGAGAGATGAAGCCATCTAGCTACTAACCACAGACCTGACAGTCTACAAAGAACTACTCACGCATCATTGGAGAGGTACCAATGGAGGTGGTGAACCCCATCCGATATGGTGTCTAGCTTGGATCTGGTGGTTCTGGACTCTGCGGCAGCTGGATCAATATTTCGTCGACTCCCTATAGGGTTTTGGGAATATTGGGGTATTTATAGAGCAAAGAGGCGGTTCGGGGGGCACCCGAGGTGGGCACAACCCACCAGGGCACACCTGGGCCTCCTGGCGCGCCCTGGTGGGTTGTGATCCCCTCGGGGCACCCCCAGGCGCAGCCAGGGCCCGTTGTGTTCCTTCTGGCCCATAAAAAATCTCCGTAAAGTTTCATGGCATTTGGACTCCGTTTGATATTAATTTTCTACGATGTAAAAAACATGGAAAAACAACAACTAGCACTGGCACTATGTCAATAGGTTATTACCAAGAAATGATATAAAATGATTATAAAACATCCAAGATTGATAATATAACAGCATGGAACAATCAAAAATTATAGATACGTTGGAGACGTATTAGCCCGCCTGTCGGTGTCAAAACCGGCGGATCTCGGGTAGGGGGTCCCGAACTGTGCGTCTAAGGCGGATGGTAACAGGAGGCAGGGGACACGATGTTTTACCTAGGTTCGGGCCCTCTTGATGGAGGTAAAACCCTATGTCCTGCTTGATTAATATTGATGATATGAGTAGTACAAGAGTAGATCTACCACGAGATCGGAGAGGCTAAACCCTAGAAGCTAGCCTACGGTCTAATTGTATGTTGTCCTACGGACTAAAACCCTCTGGTTTATATAGACACCGGAGGGGGCTAGGGTTACACAAGGTCGGTTACAAAGGAGGAGATATCCATATCCGTGTTGCCTAGCTTGCCTTCCACGCCAAGTAGAGTCCTATCCGGACATGAGACGAAGTCTTCAATCTTGTATCTTCATAGTCCAACAATCCGGCCAAAGGATATAGTCCGGCTGTCCGGAGACCTCCTAATCCAAGACTCCCTCAGTAGCCCCTGAACTAGGCTTCAATGACGATGAGTCCGGCGCGCAGTGTTGTCTTCGGCATTGCAAGGCGGGTTCCTCCTCCGAATACACTACGGAAGAATTTGAATACAAGGATAGTGTCCGACCCTGCAAAATAAGTTCCACATACCACCGTAGACAGAATAATTTTTCCACAAATCTAATCTGCTGACACGTTTTGGCAACATGACATCATGCCATGGCTCGGTGATTATTCGAACCGTTTTTCTTTAACCAGCCCCGCACATAACGCGAGGCAGTTTCTTGACACGTCTTGTCAAAGCAGAGATCGTATCCCCCTTATTACGGGATTCTCATCAATACGGGCGTGGGTAACCCAACCGCGCCATCAATTACGACGCTTGGGGGATAAGAGAGTTTTACCAGGCTAGTGAGGGCACATAGTTTCGGCCGCCCTTATAAGGGGTTAAGGTTCAACTTTTTATACCCACGCCTTCTTCCTCCTTGCTCATCCATTCTTGCGCACTCGAGCTCCAACGCCCAAGTCCACATCCTTCTCCTCAACCTTCTCCAAACATGTCCGGAGCAGGAGGCAAGTGGATGTCCTCCTCCGTCATGGAGGGCCACATCAAAAAGCTACACGGAGCCGGATACTTAGTCGCGAATATCGTGCATGGGCTGCCCGCTGCGGGGTAGATCGTCCCTACCCCGGAACCTCACGAGAGGGTAGTTTTCCTCCACCACTTCCTCCGCAGACTGGGGTTTCCCGTCCATCCATTCGTCTACGGTCTCATGTTCTACATCTAGCCCCGAACTTCATCCTCAACATTTCGGCGTTCATCGTCGTGTGTGAGGCTTTCCTCCGCATTCGGCCCCACTTCGGCCTGTGGCTGAAGACCTTCAATATCAAGCCGAAGGTGGTGGGAGGCCAACAAGCGGAATGCGGCGGAGCCATGGTGGGCAAGATGCCCAATGTTATATGGCTTGAAGGCTCCTTTGTGGAGACCATAAAGGGGTGGCAATCGGCGTGGTTCTACATCACCGAGCCACGCAACACCAACTGGGTGTTGGCCCCCGAGTTTCTATCCGGAATCCCCACGCGGCTCACCTCCTGGAAAGAGAAGGGCCTATCCTGGGGTTCATCGGTGGAGCTGGACGGACTCCAAAAATGTATCCGGAATATGGCAAGCAAGAAGCTCAAGCTTGTCAACATAGTCCAGGTCATGCTCTTCCGCCGGATCCTCCCGTGTCAACAACGGGATTTCAACTTGTGGGAGTTCGACCCGGCCCAGCACCAGACACTGAGCGAGCTCTTCGACACGACTCACAAAGACGTCTGGAGGGTGTTGTTCAAGGGTGCCGAGGTCCCTCCCTCTCTCACCGAGGACCGCGGGCTAAGCGCGAAGCGCCCTGCAAATCCAGTAAGTTTTTTACATCTGGTAGGATTTTTACTTCCCATAGCTTAACCACACGCGGGGTCTGAGCTCCCATGCCTTTGACAGGACTGGGTGGGGGCATCGGAGAAGATCGACTGTCCGGCCCCTCTGCCCGAAGACACCGCGGACGCTCTCCTGACGGAGATGCTAACTCCGGCTCCATACAAGGTGCCGGAGAAGACCAAGAAGAAGACCAAGGGAACCCGAAAGAGTTCCCGGTGCCAGGTGATATCGGGCTCATCGTCCGATGACTCCGCGACGCACTCCTCCCCCGAAGACGAGGAGGAAGATGAAGATGCTCCCCCTTCAGCCGGGGGAGACAAGAAAATGAAGGCCGCCCCAATCGGGGGGGGGGGGGGGGAGGGGCGGGGGGGGGAAGGGTCCAAGAAGGGAAGGACTCTCCTTCCGGACTGCTCCACCACCGCCGCCGAAGATGAAGACGAGTGGCTGCTCAGGGCCAAGCCCCTGGCGAAGTCGTAAGTATTCAGATACCAGAGTAACTCATAGCATACCTTTGACGCACTGCTTCTCCTAACATCGAATATGATTATGCAGACCGCCCCAAGCCCGTATCGACGTATCTTCGTCGGGCGGCTCCTTGGACTCGTCGGATATGGATAGCGACCCACTTCCGACCGCCACCTCCCCTTGCCCTACGGACAATGCCAAGGTACTATCTTGAGAGGCACCGAGTCGAGGGGAGACAGTCCCAAAGGCGCCTCAAGGCGACCTTCCGGACTCCGGGAGCAGAGGAGGTAAGGCTCCCGAGGGCTCCGAGTTCGGCCTTCAGCCGAACACTGCGCCGGAACCCCCGGTGGTTCCGGACTCGGGCAGGCGGCCTCCTTCCAAAAGGGGCAAGACGCCCGTGCCGGTGACCTCTGTCCATCCAGAGGCACCAGACAATCTGCTGGGAGCGCTTCGCAGCACTTCCATCGACGAAGAGCACCACACTATTATGAGTGCGGTGATCCAGAAGGTTCAGTCCGCCAAGAGCGGATTGACTGAAGCCTGTGCCAGCCTTCTAACAGGCTTTGAGGTAAGTATTTGAAATATAGGAAAAATATTACCGCATAGACATTAGCCCCCGATGCTCTGTTTGGTGTTCAAAAAGAAAAGTCGGATAGAGTATCAACTAATATCTGCATGAGTCTAATATAAGTATGTCTATATGCATATGCAGGCTTCACTGTTGGCCTCTGCTGCACTGGCTGCGGAGGTCGCCGTACTGAAGCAGGACCTCGAAGGGTCCAAGAAAGAGCTCGGCCTTGCCAAGAGGCAGCTCAAGGAGAACAAAGGTAAGTAATACCTAGTCTGTAGGTATGTATATATATAAAAGGGATGCGATTGCAAAATGACAGGATCATCTTTAATCTACCAGGAGCCACGACCGAAGTGGCAACCCTGAAGCAAGCACTATCCAAGGCCGAAAACAAAGCGGCCCAGGAGCGCACCGAGCGGGAAAAACAAGAGGCATGGGTGGGCGAGGTGCAGCAAGAGATCCACGCTCTCGTGACGAAGCACGAGGCGTTCGAGCTTGACTTGAAGACGCGAGAGTCCGGGCTTGCCGCGGCCCTTGAGAGTGCAAAGAGTGCCAAGGCTGAAGCCCAAAAGGCTCTCCAGAAGATTGATGCGATGAAGAAGATAGCGGCGGGTAAGGCATTCTATATGCAAAGCAAGCATGTGAAAGTAAATTACTTGTTACTTACCCGAATCCGGAGCTCTCCAGGAGCATTCGCAGATTTGCCCTGCAACGTGTCCGATGCCGCACATTTTTACCAGGCCGAGGAGGGAAGCTCGACGGAGAAGCTGTTCTGGTCTCAGTATACTGAGACCGAACACCCGATGCCTCTGAGGGACCAGCTGAAGCAACTGGTCGAGCTGCACAAGGCGGCCGAACAGGCCATGAAGGGCTTTATAGTCCGGATGTGGCCTGGTGACGCCCTTCCAAACAGCTACTTCGGCCTGGTGAGGCGGCTTGTGGATGCCTGCCCACGGCTGGAAGTCATCAAGCGGTCCGTCTGCATCGAAGGTGCACGCCGGGCTTTCGCCCGTGCGAAGGTGCACTAGGCCAAGATGGACGTCGTGAAGCTGGTGAAGGAAGGGCCGCCGCAGGGCAAGGAGCATCGCCACCCCGAGATGTACTATGAGGGTGTCCTGAAGGGTGCCCGTCTTGTAGCAGACGAGTGTGTGAAAGATGTAATATTTGAGTAAACTTTCTCGTGTAATCATGTATTATGAAAACTTGTTCATATGCGCTATGCAACGCTTGTTTGAATTTAAAATATTTCCTTCTGTTCGGCTGTTTATCAAATCTGAGAGATGGCTAGTCGTCGGCTTCTGCCCCCACGCCACGAGTGCTGGGGTGTTCGGGATATACCTGAGCACTCTTGTTCCCATTGTTGGGTCCTTCGAGAGAGGTGCTCAGCACAACGAACAAGGCAATCGGACTATAATGCGTTATCACTCTCACTTAGCCATAGAATTCTATAATTTTAAATTTCGGCGAAGCCCCTAGTATTCGGAAGGCCGAATTCGGGGCGCGATACACGCCTTAAGCCGGACAGGGCCGACTCCTCGCTCTAAGCGGCATAAGTCTTTAGGGACTTGAAACCTCTCGAACAGCGACCAGTCTCTCGCCTTATCATGACAGTCAGTTTTAGCTTTCTCTACTGAGGTGCTTAGCCCAGCAGAACCAGGGCACAATCGCAGTAGTTCTCCCAGTGCTACCTTAGCCGATAGAGCGCAACGTAAGGTACCAAAACAAGGGAGCCGGGCAAACCCAACTATTGACCCAAGACATGATTCGGAGCTGATGCATATAATGCTATAAGTTTGGGGTGCCGCACTGTCGGAAGTGTTCGGAATTCTCACGCCGCATTATGGGGTATGCTTAAGCCCCTGGCGTATAGGCCGTACCATAGTGTACGGGTGCTAGATGTCATGAATGAATATATATATATATATATGTAAAGGAAGAATGCAATGATAGTCTTAATGCTATGCATTGTTTATTCAAAAAGGTGCGTTAGAGCAGAATGGTACAAGTAGTGCGATAAGCAAAAAGTAGGACTATTTGACATGTCCCTTCCAAGGGCGAGCTGAGGAATAGTATTAAAGCAAGTATTTCACTCGTTATCGTAATCCACCTGGGAGTTCCATGGTGTGACGTAGCTCTCTGCCTCCTTGGTTGCTGCATCATGTGTTCGGCAATCATGCTGCCGGACAGGGTTTCCAGAGATTAAAGTCCTGAAAGAGAAAAATAACAAAGCGGGAAGCCCCTAGTGCGGTTAAGCCGCGTCTTGGAGCGTGTCGTAGTTGTGCCCCCCTCCCCACCTGTGCCCATGGTATTTTTAATGTGTAATTATGTGCGCGTGGCACGGATTGCGCCATTTGGCTGGGACCGGGATGGGGGCCGCATTGCTATGCGAGCTCGGAACGTGCCAGGCAGTCCTGTTGCCGATTACTCTGGGCGCGCTTGAAGGTGTCCGGGTCCTGAAACCCCGAACTACTTGATTGCCTTAAAAGGATGCTTTGTGCTTCTGCTACGAGGGCCGTAGTGTGCTGCGAGGGTCGTAGTGTGCTCCTCCGTGCGGAGAGAGCGCTATGTGTTTCCATTGACTGTGATGAACCCCCGAGGTCCTGGCATCTTGAGCTTGAGATATGCATAATGCGGTACTGCATTGAATCTCGCAAATGCGGTTCGGCCGAGCAGTGCATGGTAGCCACTGCGGAACGGGACTATGTCGAAGATTAACTCTTTGCTTCGGAAGTTATCCGGAGATCCGAAGACCACTTCCAGTGTGACTGAGCCTGTGCAATGGGCCTATACACCTGGTATGACACCTTTAAAGGTCGTTTTTGTGGGTTTGATCCTTGAGGGGTCTATACCCATTTTGCACACGGTGTCCTGATAAAGCAGGTTCAGGCTGCTGTCGCCATCCATTAGGACTCGAGTGAGGTGAAATCCGTCAATGATTGGGTCTAGGACAAGTGCGGCGAATCCGCCATGACGGATACTAGTGGGGTGGCCCCTGCGATCGAAGGTGATCGGACAGGAGGACCATGGGTTGAACTTTGGGGCGACTGGCTCCAACGCATATACGTCCCTGAGCGCACGCTTCCGCTCCCTCTTGGGGATGTGGGTTTCGTAAATCATGTTCACCATCCACACTTGTGGGGGGGAACCTCTTCTGTCCTCCAGTGTTCGGCTGCCGGGGCTCCTCCTCGTCATTGCTATGTGACCCCTTATCTTTGTTTTCGACATTTAACTTGCCGGCCTGCTTAAACACCCAACAATCCTTGTTGGTGTGGTTGACTGGCTTGTCGGGGGTGTTGTGTATTTGACACGAGCGATCGAGTATATGGTCCAAACTGGACAGGCCCGGAGTGCTTCTTTTGAATGGCTTTTTCCGCTGACCGGGTTTAGAGCATTTGAATCCGGCATTGACTGTCGTATCCTCGGTATTGTCGTTGTTAATGCGGCGCTTATGTTTGTTGCGACGTGACCTGCCGTTGCCGTCCTTGGTATCCGAAGTACCATGGTCCTTTGATATGTTAGTGCTGCGAGCCAACCAGCTGTCCTCTCCCGCACAGAAGCGGGTCATGAGTGTCGTTAGGGCTGCCATAGATTTCGGCTTTTCCTAGCCAAGGTGCCGGGCGAGCCATTCGTCGCGGATGTTGTGCTTGAAAACTGCTAGGGCCTCTGCATCCGGACAGTCGACGATTTGATTTTTCTTTGTTAGGAATCGTGTCCAGAATTGCCTGGCCGATTCCTCTGGCTGCTGAATTATGTGGCTCAAGTCATCGGCATCTGGTGGTCGCACATAAGTGCCCTGAAAGTTGTCGAGGAATGCGGCTTCCAGATCTTCCCAACAGCCAATGGACTCCACTGGCAAGCTGTTGAGCCAATGTCGAGCTGGTCCTTTGAGTTTGAGTGGGAGGTATTTGATGGCGTGTAGGTCATCACCGCGGGCCATGTGGATGTGAAGGAGGAAATCCTCGATCCATACCGCAGGATCTGTTGTGTCGTCGTATGATTCTATATTTACGGGTTTGAAACCCTCTGGGATTTGATGATCCATTACTTCGTCTGTGAAGCATAAGGGGTGTGCGGCGCCTCTGTACTGGGCTATATCACGACGCAACTCAAATGGGTCTTGCCCGCTGTGTTTGGCCCGGCCGGACTTACTTTTACTATATCAGGCGTGACGATTATCGTCTCGCATAGTGACGCGCCCTCGTGATCCGTGGATCGATCTTGCATGTTTTGCTTTGTCCTCCAATATGTCTTGTAGGTCTGGCGTATTTCCCCATGCCTTTTTATTTGAATGGCGTCGGGGTGCGGGCTGAGTTTTTGGCCAGAATGCCTCTCTGTCGCAGCCACGAGGTGGCCGATCAGCTGCGTCATACATCGGGGATATGGGTTTCGGTGCTTCCTCCTCCAGTCGGGGTAGCAACCTGCACTTTGGGTAACTCTTGGAGGGGATTTCGAGTTTATATTCCTCGGCCGCCAGGACTTCAATCCATCTGTCAGCTAGCAAATCTTGATCAGCTTGAAGCTGCTGCTGCTTTTTCTTAACGCTATTTGCCGTGGCTATAAGCCGGCACTTGAAGCGCTCTTGTTCGACGGGATCCTCTGGTACGACGAATTTTTCATCGTCGAGGCTTGCCTCGTCTTTGGAGGGAGGCATGTAATTATCATCCTCCGCTTCTCCATCAGCTGCTCTCCCAGGAGGGCTGGCCTCTCCACCCTCCTGCTCTAAATCTTGCTGGAGGGGATTGTTGTTGCCTTCGGCACTGTCCGGAGTGCTATTATCTCCGGTGCCGGTATCACTGCTTTTGCCTTGGCGGAATTTAGAGTGGCGCCGCTGTCGCCGGCGCTTGAGTTGCTTCTTGGAGGGGTCATCCTCCGTTGTCCCGTCGCCATTGCCTTCTTTGGGTGTGTCCACCATGTATATGTCATATGATGAGGTGGCTGTCCAGTGCCCTGTGGGCAGTGATTCCTCTTCGCCTCCCGCATCATCGTCCATACCGTCGATGTCTTCGGAGTCGAATTCGAGCATGTCGGTTAAGTCATCGACAGTGGCTACTAAGTGGGTGGTGGGTGGGCAGCAAATTTCTTCGGCATCCGCATCCCAATCCTGCCAGACGTCGTTCGGCCAGGACTCTCCTGACAAGGAGAGAGACCTTAATGAGTTCAGTATGTCGCCAAAGGGTGAGTGCTGAAAAATATCCGCAGAGGTAAACTCCATGATCGGCGCCCAATCATATTCGACGTGAACGGGCGCAGGCAGTTCGGAGTTTGTGGCCGGAGAAGGATCCGGCAGTTCGGCAACACGGCTCTCGTGAAGGGTAAGGTCGATATTCGGCTCGATCGCCGCAGAGGATACGCACTCCGTGGCATGGTCTATCCACCCGTCCATGGATGGCGCAACTGGCTCTGAATTGAGGGTCGGAGCGGCTGCCGGTGTGATTTCTCGAACACTGTCCGATGGTAGAGCTAAATCATACTCATCATGACCGCATGGCGCACAAGGCAGGGGCTCGAATCCGTCAAAGATCAAGTCCCCGTGGACATCGACCGTGTAGTTTAAGCTTCCAAACCAGACCTGGTGGCCAGGGGCGTAACTTTCGATCTACTCCAGATGGCCAAGCGAGTTGGCCCGCAGTGCAAAGCCGTCGAACACAAAGATCTGTCCGGGGAGGAAAGTCTCACCCTGGACTGCATCGCTATCGATGATCGTAGGAGCCATCAAGACTAACGGCGACGACACAGAGGAACTCTCAATGAAAGCACCAATGTCGGTGTCAAAACCGGAGGATCTCGGGTAGGGGGTCCCGAACTGTGCGTCTAAGGCGGATGGTAACAGGAGGCAGGGGACACGATGTTTTACCCAGGTTCGGGCCCTCTTGATGGAGGTAAAACCCTACGTCCTACTTGATTTATTCTTGATGACATGAGTATTACAAGAGTTGATCTACCACGAGATCGGAGAGGCTAAACCCTAGAAGCTAGCCTATGTTCTGATTGTATGTTGTCCTACGGACTAAAACCCTCCAGTTTATATAGACACCGGAGGGGGCTAGGGTTACACAAGGTCGGTTACAAAGGAGGAGATATCCATATCCGTATTGCCTAGCTTGCCTTCCACGCCAAGTAGAGTCCTATCCGGACACAAGACGAAGTCTTCTATCTTGTATCTTCATAGTCCAACAGTCCGGCCAAAGGATATAGTCCGGCTGTTCGGAGACCCCCTAATCGAGGACTCCCTCACCGGCGGTAGGCGCCGTCTGGGCGACGCGAGCAGCGTGTGCGACCCGACGCTCAACATGGGCTCGACGGGCGTCAGCCATCACTACTGCAGGTTGGTACTAACACGACACTATGATCAGAGACCCTTCGACGAAATTGTGTGCGATGCCATAATCGCAAACAGTGGTGTAAAAAACTCGTCAAAAAAGGTGCAAAACGTTTGCGATGGAGGATGCATCAAACACGGTTCAGATTTTAGTTGCGTGTGCGATGCAGGGCATATGGTTCAGCTCAATTAACTGTTTGCGATGAGGAGGAACAAAAGAAATGGGCAGCCAGATGAAGGTGTGTGCGATGTACAACATACGGTTCACTCGGATGAACTGTTTGTGATTAGGAAACACAAAAGGGACGGTCATCCAGATCAAAGGTGTGTGTGATATACGGCATGCGGTTCACTCGGATGAATTGTTTGCATTGAGACATGAGAGCAGAAATGGTTCAAATGAACAAGATGTGTGTGATACGAGGCAAACAGGTCTGTAATCGGAAACGTGTGAGAAGATCGATAACATCACAGACAATTACTGCTAACAAGCCGTGTGTGTTGTGAGCAAATGATTGTTGGTATACAATTGTGAGTGATTGATGAAAACATCACCGACGGGTTCTATTGTTTAGTCCGTGTGCGATGTGATTTTCTTTGTCCGCACAACATCTACGCTCTGTCTACAAAGCATCAACATATATACTTAAAAAGACAGCACAGCATAATCAAATTAAGCATACAATTACACAAGTGACTACACACATAACATTTCCAGACACCAAAGTAAGAAATTACATGCATACTAAAGTAGGAGAAACGAGGATCTAATCATCTACTTATTATTGCGGTGACGCTTGCTATTGCTCTACTTCCGGCTAGATCCCTGGCCGTTTTAGGGAAGGAGGCACTTACTCATGTCAACGATCTGCCTGTACACGTCATAGCTCGTGTACGCCTCCTTGGCCGCGTACACGACATGAGCTTTGTCGAGTTTCTCCATCCAGGACGAGTGCTAGGCATGCTTGTCCTTGTTGCACGAATCCATAGTAGGGGTCGATGATGGCCTCGGCGAGGTGAACTAGTGAGTCCTTCTCATGCTCCTTGCTGCCCCAAATCTTGTATTGGCACGGGATGTCCACGAGATTCTAGCAGGCGATGCCCAAATTCCCGAGCGCCTTTACATCGTTGGTGATGTCCACCGTAGCGAACATGTAGTGGGGGCTGTTGACAAACCTGACGAAACGCTCGCAAGGCCTTGTGGCCAGGCAGTAGTGGTAGATGAGGACGTGGTGGCGCACACACATCTAGGCGATGGTGACCTTGGCACGAGACCCGGCAGGAGCGCGGGTGTACTCGACGTCGAACCCGACCACCTTGTACTTCTCCGCGGCAAGCAACAACTCCATGATGTGGATGGAGTGCTCCACCCAGACCAGGTCATTGGTGTACAACACCGAGAGGTCCATGAACCTCCTGTGGGTGTCCACCACGGCACGCATGGTGAACTGCTGCTCATCGTCGGCAGCCGCTCGGAGCGCCATTGGAGCCGCGCAGGATACCCTCTAAGAATTTCTCGTGGTGGGTGTGCTTCTTACATGGTGGGGCATGATCGAAAGGTTGAAGAGACACAAGGGTTAAATGGCCGATGTAATAAATGGGTGCCGGACAGCCTGTAATCGTCACGTCTTGTCACGGCGTTCATAGTGGAGGATTCCAGTGCACGCTTGACAACACCGCACCGCATGTGTGGGCTCGAAGAGGCCCAAATGTATAGTCGGTGAGCCTGTTCCCGCTCTACCGCGATGTTTACCATGAAAGCTTCCCACCCGGCTAGTTTGGCCATGCGTCGGCTAGAAGAGGGACAAATCATGGGCGTTTATTGGCAAAAAGCTTTGTAAAAACAAAGTGTGTGGAATGACTTCGATCATAAGTTTACCTGGTGATGAGGTCAAAGTTACACAGAAGGGTGATGATGGACACTCGAGTGCGATAACTAATTCTGCGCTCTATAGTGCACAAGGTGGAAGAAACCAACTATGTGCAATAATGTTGAAGATTGCAGTCGAGTTAGCTATACAGATCGTGTGCTGTGAGATCGGCAAGGTAAACTGATTCGAGAATGGTTAATAAAATCTAAGACCATTGCATATTAAGGTTAAAATAGTGTTAGAAATATACGAGTCTCATACGATGCCATTTCAATGATTGTACCACAAAAGCTCAAAATGTTACAAGGTTCAAATTCCAGAGTTATATGGCTCAAATTTGAAGATTACAAGGTTCAAACTGATATTAGAAATGAAGATTACAAGGTGCAAATGCTCGCAATGATCCGCTGAACAAGTCTAGTTTCGAAGCCTCACAATTTTTGCAAAGGGGTCAGCCACTGAGAAGTCATGTATGGGGTTGACACGATGACTTCTGATTACTCTGTCATCTAAAGTTCCAAAATGAAATTCAACATTTTTGGAGCCTACTCCATTCCGCCGCAGGCGCCGGTGCTGATCAACAAACCATTCATTTTTGCAAAATAAATGTAGGGCAAACCTCATTTACTTTAGCACCCTTGCTCTGAGAACAAAGAACCCGGTGAATATAATCTCCGGTAAGGTCCCTTGGTAGGAGTTCAAAGTAATTTCTGAGAGATGCAGATCTAGGCATTCGACGTGATTGTTATATTGTATCACATTATCCACCACTGGGCCTAATCCTATCTGCAAAAGAAGAAAATGTGTTAGTGCCTACATGCAGTTTTGAACATTATTACAGGCTTATTTGGTTTGCAGGATTTGTAAAATGCACTAACATGTCATCTTCGATCTGACATGATTAACATGGGCATTTGATTACATTCGAGAAAAATGTAGCCTTCTTCACAAGAGGTTGGAGTGGATGAAAAGTTCCCTAAGAAAACTTGAACTCCCTTATGGTTAACATTTAACAGGAAAGGAACATCACCTCGATATATAGCTTCTCCAGGCACGGAAAGCATCTCAGGAAACTGACAACTTGCTCCAGGTTGGGGCCGATAGATTCTAGTGCCAAGACCTTCATTGTGCGCACTTTCAGGGTCAAGCTTGCCAGAATCATTTTCTGAATGACAGATGAACAAACATCTTCAAAATTAGAAATAATGTTAATTTGTAGAAGGAGAGGTAGAAGGCGGCTGTTGTACCTGAACAGGTGTGGATCCAGTAACAAGTTCGGAGTATTTGTGAGACGAGTAGCCCACCACTGTCAATTTCAGTACAGAAATGACATTGATTCTTGTTGGACCTTATTGATCAACTACAAGTAATCTCTCAAGTGCAGGTGTGTCCTCAGTGACCATACTGTGGTACACATCTTGTGATGTCTTCCTGCCACACCAGCAACACACATAAATAGTCTGGAGAGTCATGGAGGTGATGTGGAAGGTACTCAACCCATTGATCGCCTGAAGACGAAGGTACTCGAGTGCAGTACAGCCACAGAGCAGGCGCTCCATGTCACCATTTGAGAGGCTTACGATGACGAGCTCGAGGTGCTTCAGTCGTGGTAGAATAAGAGCGGGCGCGCCATTAAGGGGGATGGCAGTTCCTGAACTTGGCGATGCGCAGCGTGGGTGCGAGGCGGAGTGTGGATGTTGGCAGCGACCGCATATGCCCATCATCAAAAGTGAGCTCCTCGAGCTGATCTAGGGTGGGGGATCGGAACCAGTCATCAAACTTGGCTCGGTCCTTGCCGTTGGAACAAAACTTGCCCATTCTAAGGCCTTTGGTTGGGCAAGGTGACTGCCTTGGATCTTGGAGAACGCATCCAAGCTTTTGCGATAGCCATGGCAAAGCTCGTGAGTGTCGATGAGGTCAAGAGGGCTGGAGTTCCATAGGGGTGCCACCGCTGGGAAAGGACGGTTGTCCGCGCCCCATATTTTATTGGGAGGAGGGAGATGATGACTCTCAACATATCATCGGGGAGGCTTCTGATGAAGTCTAGGCCTACTGGAGTCGCTTGCGGTTCTAGCTCGCCCCGCCTTAGCTTGTTGGCAGCCCCGTTCTCCACCTCTGGAGTCTCCTTGTCAGCGGTGCTTTTTGATAGAAATGGGAGTATAGGGATTATTTAGTTAAAACAGGGCAATAGAAAAGTGTATTGGTAACTAGAAGTTATTACGTAGGAATATAGTAAGAAAAGGGAATAACAATCGGTTGCTTAAATACTACACAATTCATTTTACATTGTTGGGTAAGTCAACAGATAGTTGAAAAGAAATCTTACTTCGTACAAAGTCTGGACGGATGATTTTGTCGGGGAAGTTAGCATATATCTCATGACCAGGCCCTTTTATGTGTAGTGCAATTTTAGTGCCAGCTTTCAGTACATAAAACTTTGCAATTTCTTTCCAAAAGCCAGTGCCAAAATAGGAGTCACCACGTTCATTAAGTCTTACAGTAGCAACGATTGTAAATACATGGTTTGTGTGCTGTATGACATCCGTGGAGGCTTCATCTATGTAAAGGGAAAAATTGTGCACTACATAATCTGTTGCATATAGCAAGGGATGTTCTGCAAAAATGGTAGGATTGTTAAAGTAAATATGGTAACATGCAAATATGGGCCCAAATTGAAAGAACTGTACATCAGTTGAAATCGAAGGACAAAAATCTATAATTAAACAGATAGGGTAAACATGATGTCATGGATATATGAGAGTAATCGAAAGAACAATACATCATTAATTTTCCTAATATAGAAAGAAGAGGAAAAAATCCCCTTTGACGTATATGGTGCATGTGGCACCTTTTATCCAAATGTAGCAATATTTAGAACATGTTCAGGAAAGTAGGCCATGCCAACCAATTTAGGGTGAGATTGAACATACCGCGCACGTCCTCAAGTTATCTGGTACGGTGAGTTGGAATCTCTGGCGCAGGTCGCAAAGTCCTGAAGTGTCGGCGCACTGTACATTCTATGAATGAAAGAAAACCCTCAAATCAACTCGAATAAAAATGAATTCATGGTGATTTCTGCCGGGTGATTAAAGGAGGCAGATGAACTGGGATAAGAGATGAGATAATATCTCGTTAAATTAGTTACCTTGTCGTCCATGAGAAAGAACCCTCGGTACGGTAGATTCCCCAACCGAGCGGAGCTGGGTCGACCGCGAGCAGCGTCGAGAAAGTCGATGGTGATAGGCGGCGGCAAGCGGAAGTGGCGAAATGCGGTGGGCTTTGCCGGCAGCCTGGCGGCGGCGGCAGGCGTTGAGCTAAGTGTTTACCGCCGCGATAGGCGGCGCCATGGCATAGACGTGGAGGAGCTTGTGCAGGTGTGAATGGGGAACGTACTGGAGGGGGCGAGGGGGTGGCGGGCGGGGTGAGGGTTTTTGTGACGTGGGGATGGTGAGGGTTTTCTTTTTTCTTTTTTGAATTGGGTGGTGAGGGTTTTCTGTCCCACAAAGAATTTTGGGGGCGATGGTTTGCTAGAGCGAACCGTGTGTGATTGACGCAACAGGCAAAATGGAAGTCATTGCACACAGTTTCAATTTTGGGAACCGTGTGTGATTGACGTACTACTTTCGTCCTGGTTTATTGGTCCCCTTTTGTAATTTTTACCAAAATTTGACCAAATATTTAACATACTCAGACATAGATAATAAGCGTACACATACATAAGCATAGTTCAACCATAAGTACATAGTTCAACCGCATTAAGCATACTCAAGCGTACATAGTTTGATCCATCCCACATCTCATCTCACATGCGGCCGGCACGATCCTGAAGCTTCTCCAGGTACTCGGCGTACGCGCCATGCGCCACCCTGCGAGAATACTTCTGCTTGAAGGAGCCAATGGGCCGTCCTCTTGGATGCGCCAGAACACTTAGATACGCATCATGAAGCTTCTGGCTGCAAAATGGGCGTCCATAGCCGTCGTTCCAGGTCCTAATACGCCTGTTATGCATTCCCGCATAGAGCTCCCTCAGGATTTGCCTCTTGTACCTCCTCTGGCCATCTTCATCCTTGCTATCCACATCGTTAGACAACACCTATACAAATAGTAAAACAAATTTGGCATCGAATCAATGATTACATGCCGTGAAGTAGGATTAGGAATTTATGGCTATTTATTTATACATATCCAGAGACTATGGTTCAATTTGTAAGCACAATCGTCTATGTACAGCCCAATCTTGAAGAAAATAATGGCACAAACATATGTAGGTCATTCAAAATCAATTGTTAAGCCCTGGCTAGGAATTATTAGCACGAACACTAACCCTAGTCAGATTACTAGCAGAAATCATTTGCACAGATGAAACAACTAATCACTTATCACCTGTACTATACAAACAATCAATACACTACACGGATCTAATGAAACTTACTCAGATTTCATGGATTGGGAGAACATAACCATAGGATTTCTATTCCAAAAAAGGGGGAGGCAGGAGTAACCAGAGAAACCCTATGATCTATTTGACACATAAATGGGTATAGATGACTAACCAGCTGTCCGTCGTCGTCGGAGTCGTCGCCGGAGTCGTCATCCGAGTCATCGCCAGAGTGTTCGTCGGAGTCGGTTTGGAACTTCGCCTCCGGTCATGCAAGCTCGACATTGTCAACGACGTCAGGGTGTAGCGATAACTCACCGGCGGTGACGACAACCTCTGTCTCCATCTCCATGTCATGCTCCGGTGCTTTAGCAGCCCCAGCATCGCCACTCCCTCTGATGGGGCGCTTCGGAGGCATCCTGATACACTGACGGCTTTGAGGACTGAGAGCGGCGTCGAGGATGCAAGCAGAGAGAGAGGATTGTGTGTGTAGCGAGGATGGGGGTGCGGCCAGTCGGGCACACCATTAATATGGAGTTGTGGGAGAGAGGCGGGCAGCAGTCAATGTCGTGGCTCTAAGACTGACAGTAGAATGGAGGGTAAGTATGAGGAGGCAAGATCCTAGCTATGAAGGAGTTTTACATGCGAGTTTTACGAGTTCAGGCCCTTCTCGGAGGAAGTAACAGCCCTACGTCTCGGTGCCCTGAGGCGGTCGACTGGATTATATGTGTGTGTGAGTTTACAAAAAGATACGAACCCTTGTCCCAGAGGAGGGGGTGGCTTATATAGAGTGCGCCAGGACCCAAGCTCCCCTCCGTTACACAGGGTTCAATGCTCATAAAGGAAAGGCGTTAGTGGTAACATCTATAGTAAAGAGTCATAAATGCTCATAATGCTATGGTTTAAATCCTGACCGTTGCAGAGTGGAGGGTTCCTCATCTTCTAGTGGTCGAGTGTCTTCAAGGTGGTCGAGTGAGTGCATCTCCATGGTCGAGTGGATGACGGTTTCTCTTCGACTGCTTCTGATTCTTTGTAGAGGCGTCCTTGGGGAGGGTATGCTGGACAGGTCCGTGACCCTACCCTAGGTACATAGCTTCATCATTAGCCCCCGAATGGATCAGGGTTTGAGTGAGGAAGGGGTTCAGAACACTTACGACCCACTCTTTGTGCTATGAATATGCCTTGTCCTGGAACAATGAGTTGAGGTGACGACGTCGACTCCTTTCTCAATCGCCTTGGTCCATTCTTGGTTGTTGTCGAGTGAACTTTCATGGTAGAATTCTGAATGATGATGTAGAGGGTGTTTGTCTTCAGTCTGATAGGTTGTTCTGCTCTCCGCGGATCTCGCGGGATTCGAATTTTGGGAAGTGCGCCAGACGGGCGGAACCGAGGTTATCGGGACGGATTAGGCAAGTCTCCTTGATCCCTGCACCACCTTTTTCGCCACGTACTGTGCGCGTGACTGTTGCGGGATTTGTTTAGATCTCTTGGGTCCACCAGTCAGCCACTCGGTGAAAGGCCTTATAAAAGGTCCCGGGCCAGGCCTCTGCTCCGCGTGCTTCCATTCTCTCTTCTCTTTCCCCCGATCTCTCTGCCACTCTCGCTTCTGCTTCATCACCGGACCTTTGTTCGAGCTCGATCCATGGGGAAGGAGAAAGACGGCGGCGCTGGAACGTGCGAAGAAAGCGACCGCGAAGGCAAAGGGCAAGCGGACCAGTCGAGGCGGATCCTCGTCAAGGTCCGGCCTGCCGGCGGGCTGGATCCAGGGCGACTGGATCCGCTCGGCAATCACGCAGGACGACCTCGACGACCTGGTGGAGGGGGGATTGATCCCTCACAAGTCGGCTCGGCTCCCGGGGGACGAAATCGAGCCGCAGCCTAGAGAGGGTGAGTGTGTCCTCCTCGCAACCCACATAGATCGTGGATTCTCACTGCCTCCCCACCCTTTCTTTCGGGGCTTTTTGAACTTCTTTGGGGCTCAGCTCCACCATTTCACTCTGAACACCATAGTCTATCTGGCCGCTTCCGTGTCCATGTGCGAAAACTTCTTGGGTTGTCGACCGCACTGGGGGCTTTTCAAACACATCTTCGCTTGCCGTTCCCAGTCGGTCAAAAAGGCCAAGTCGAGTGATGAGAGGACGCGGGTGATCCAGATGTGTGGTGGTCTGGGGATCAAGATGAGGAGCAAGAGTACTTTCCCAGCCATGATCCTTCCTGACTCGGTCCGGGGCTGGCAGTCGACTTGGTTCTACTGCAAGGATCAGCCAACCCCTGGCCAGTCGACTGGACTTCCTCCTTTCTCCTTGGCTCGAGTGGAGAAGCCTGCTCCCCTGAAGGTAGTTCCAGAAGAGAAGGCGCAGGTCAAGGTGCTGGTTGAACGGGTCATCGAGCTTGTCCGCGACGGAGTGACCAGGATGGATCTGCTGGAGCTCTTTCTCGGTCGACACATCCAACCTCTTCAGGCGTGCGATCATCCGATGTGGATGTACTCTGGGCTCGAGGATACCACATGGATCCACCCGGAGGAGGTCAGCGAGGATATCTTGGAGAACTGGTTGAGGAGAATCACTGGCAACAAAGACAACCCTCGGGGGTCCAGGAGGCTGATTCCATTTGACAACTCGCACCAGCCGGAGTAGGTATATTTCTATTTTATCAAGTATCTTTCCGATTCACCATGTGATGTCCCGTTCGTGGTCGACTGAATTTCCTTTGATTGTTATCCTTTCAGGCCCTCATTGAAATGTACTCGATGCCCAATGGAGTGCAGGACCCAGGCGCTGAGGAAGAAGGGAGCGGGGGCGAGAGCGGCGAGGAGCATTCGGAAGCCGAGGAGTACGAGGAGAGCGAGGAATCGACTGATGAGGAAGAAGTCGACTCGCCTCCTCGCAGGGAGAGGAGGTCCAAGCACACTCATGACCCGGCAAGTGCTCCAGACTTGGTGGCTACGCAAATCGGGCAGTCCTCGAAGCGCCCAGGACGTCTTCCCCGACGCCGACTGAGAAGGATCCAAAGCAATCTAAGGCCGCGCCGCCCCCAGCGCCGAAAGTGCCGAAAGCCATCTCCTCAAAAATGCCAAAAGCTTTGCCCAGGATCAAAGTGACCGTTCCTACTGTCTCCGGGTAACCATCTGACTTGTCCTTCATGTGGATTCGATTAACTGGGTGTAAGCGATTGAATGCGGGCCTTTGCAGTGCTGCTACGTCAGGGACCTCTTCATACCAGTACCGGGATGAGGAAATGGAGGATGCGGTAACCTATAACCCAGGTATGAACTCTTGCGATTTCGATTCTTGATCCTTTTAGGGTCGAGTGGTTCACTTGGGGTCGAATGTTCTGTCTTGCAGCTTCACCCAACATCATTGATCTTCCGGACGACGACGAAGATGTGGCTCCTAAGCCTAGGAAGAGCAAGAAGGTAACACCTATCAGGGTGGCTCGGCAAGAACCTACTGCAACGCCTCCCGTCCGTCAAGCTGAAGACGCGGGCAGGGCCACTGTGACGTTCGCTGCACCCTTGCCGAGTGGGCATCCCACGCGGTCGACCACTCTTGTGGTTCCTTCAACTATCCAACTCCACACCATGGAGCTTCAAGCAGCCGCACCTGGGTCGTCTACACACTTTTTCACTAGCTACCCCGTCCCAGACAACTAGTCGGAAGCGGCTGCGGAAGCCATCCGACATGCTGATATGATGATGGAGCGGGTGAAGATAGTGCACGAGAGCAGTCAGGCTGCCTACGACGCTAGTGCCGCCCTTCGGGCCAATGTCCAGGTGAGTAGACTTTCCGACTGTTTTTGTTCTCGAAAAATCTTTTTCTGCACAATCTCCTATTGTTCGCGTTGAATTAGAGCACCCACTAGGTGTCGCTGTCGTTTTTGGTAGTTTCGCTCTTCCACTCGGTCTGGGCGAGTGGGGCCAGAACTGGTGGGGGCACGCTAAGTGCACCCACTGGGTGTAGTCCCCGAGACCGCGGTCCACTGCTGGCAGTCGACTGTGGTCTGAGTTCTTCTTTCTTGACGGTGCAATTGTTCTTTCTCTTTTTTTGCACTCGACTCCGGCGGGCCGGTCGAGTCGGATCAGAACCGGTGGGGGCACGCCAAGTGCACCCACTGGGTGTAGTCCCCGAGACCGCGGTCAACTGCTGGCAGTCGACTGGGGTTTGAACAGCTTGTTGCCCACTTCTTTAGATTTTATTCACTCGAAAATGAACTGCCTTCGAACCTATCGATTGATCTGTCTCTTGCCTCCTGCAGAAGTCTTGTACTCTTATCTCCAAGTTTGCCGAACTCTAAGAGAAGCAGAGGCAACTCAACTTAGACTTGGAATTGGCTCAACAAAATCTGAAAAAAGCTCAAGACGAGGCCGCTGGTATGGAAGGTAACTGATTGCCGACTGAATTTCAATATATCTCTTTGATCTCTTCTTTGATTCGATTACTTCTTTGCAAAGAAAATGAAGTTGGCTCTGGACAAGAAGGACTCGGACCTCGCCGCCGCGCAAAAAGCAGCCCAAGACAAAACCACTCTCGCAGACAAGAAGCTTGCTTCAGTCGGAACGCTTGAAGGAGAGGTGAATAGACTGAAATCTTGTCTTAATGAAGCTAACCGCGAAGTGACCAGCCCGAAGAAGGACAAGGTCGTCCTGAACGAAAAGTTGGAGTCTGCGATCCGCAAGAGGAATGACACAAAAGCTTATCTCAGGACCCTCGCCAAGAAGCTTTATCTCGTGCTGGAAGGTATTTCTTTTAATCCGACTGCGTTGATGCTTGCAATTGGGTCTTGCTCAGTTGATGGACTGACTTTTGGCTGCAGAACTCTGCCAAGACTTCGACGAAGAAACTGGAAGGGTCGAGACGGGTCTGGACCCTATCGCTTCCCCAGTCTGCGATGAACGTGCTCCGACTGGAGTCCCGTATCGCCAGCGCCACAAGCTAGCTCGCACGCCTAAAGGAGGTTGTCTCTCGAATCGACTCGACGCTTTGGACAGGGGCGACGCTTTAGAATGATCTAGAATCTCTGATGACTCGTCTGAACGAGATCCCTGACCGAGTGCAAGAATGGAAGAAATCCTCCGCCCGGTGTGGTGCTGATGTGGTGCTGTCCTTGGTGCGAGTCCATTGCAAGGAGGCTCGTGAAGACAAGCTGGCTACGATCAAAGTTGCTAACACCAAAAAGCACGACTTCCAGTCCTTCATGGATACTTTCATTGCTGCCGCCACTCGGATCGCTGATGCGATCGATCTGGACTCATTCGTGGAGCCTGCCAGCCCTCCTCCGGCCGAGTGAACAATCTAATGAAACTTGGATACGCTTTAAATTTGCCTCGGAATGCCGAGTGGTTTCTGTAACCGTTAAACTCCTTCGGGCTTGGTGCCCGAGTACTTTTGATTCGCTGCTTGGAACCTTTTAGGATTTATTTGAATTTGGTTTATCTCCAAATGCTCTTGTGTTTGCCTCCGGATGGACTTTTCTCACTGCACCTCGTCGCCCTTGCGGATAGGGATGGAGCGGACGTTGTATTTGTGCCGCAGCTCCGAAGGAGAAGGTTGCAGTCGACCTGCACCTCGTCGTCCTTGTGGATGGGGATGGAGCAGATGTTGTATTTGTGCCACAGCTCCAAAGGAGAAGGTTGCAGTCGATTTTCACCTCGTCGTCCTTGCGGATGGGGATGGAGCGGGCATTGTATTTGTGCCGCTGCTCCGAAGGAGAAGGTTGCAGTCGACCTACACCTCGTCGTCCTTGCGGATAGGGATGGGTCTCAAACTTAGGCGAGTGCAGGACTGCCATTAAGTCTCTTAGTGAGAGAACATAGGCGAGTGCACGACTGCAGCTAAGCCCCCGAGTGGGAGGATTGCTCTCCACTCGGTAGGATTTTTTTAAAACTTAGGCGAGTGCTGGACTGCCGTTAAGCCTCTTAGTGAGAGAACTTAGGCGAGTGCTCGACTGCAGTTGAGCCCCCGAGTGGGAGGATTGCTCTCCACTCGGTAGGATTTTTCCAAACTTAGGCGAGTGCCGGACTGCCGTTAAGTCTCTCAGTGAGAGAACTTAGGCGAGTGCTCGACTGCAGCTAAGCCCCCGAGTGGGAGGATTGCTCTCCACTCGGTAGGATTTTTTCAAACTTAGGCGAGTGCTCAACTGCCGTTAAGTCTCTTAGTGAGAGAACTTAGGCGAGTGCTCGACTACAGCTAAGCCCTCGAGTGGGAGGATTGCTCTCCACTCGGTGGGTTTTTTTCAAACTTAGGCGAGTGCTCGACTGCCTTTAAGTCTCTTAGTGAGAGAACTTAGGCGAGTGCTCGACTGCAGCTAAGCCCCTGAGTGGGAGGGTTGCTCTCCACTCGGTGGGATTTTTTCAAACTTAGGCGAGTGCTGGACTGCCGTTAAGTCTCTTAGTGAGAGAACTTAGGCGGGTGCTCGACTGCAGCTAAGCCCCCAAGTGGGAGGGTTGCTCTCCACTCGATGGGATTTTTTCAAACTTAGGCGAGTGCTGGACTGCCGTTAAGTCTCTTAGTGAGAGAACTTAGGTGGGTGCTTGACTGCAGCTAAGCCCCCGAGTGGGAGGGTTGCTCTCCACTCGGTGGGATTTTTTTTCAAACTTAGGCGAGTGCTCGACTGCCGTTAAGTCTCTTAGTGAGAGAACTTAGGCGAGTGCTCGACTGCAGCTAAGCCCCCGAGTGGGAGGATTCCTCTCCACTCAGTGGGATTTTTTCAAACTTAGGAGAGTGCTCGACTGCCGTTAAGTCTCTTAGTGAGAGAACTTAGGCGAGTGCTCGACTGCAGCTAAGCCCCCGAGTGGGAGGATTTCTCTCCACTTGGTGGGATTTTTTCAAACTTAGGTGAGTGCTCGACTGCCGTTAAGTATTTTAGTGAGAGAACTTAGGCGAGTGCTCGACTGCAGCTAAGCCCCCGAGTGGGAGAGTTGTTCTCCACTCAGTAGGATTTTTTCAAACTTAGGCGAGTGCTTGACTGCCGTTAAGTCTCTTAGTGAGAGAACTTAGGCGAGTGCTCGACTACAGCTAAGCCCCCGAGTGGGAGGGTTGCTCTCCACTCGGTAAGATTTTTTCGAACTTAGGCGGAACGGATTCGCGACTAAGCGCACCCACTGCGGGATTTGAAAAGCAAATAAGAACAACACAATTGAATGAGAAAACCGTAAGCTCTTGTCTTTGATAAACGAATTACAAAAGGTGTTGCTTATTACATTTTATTCGAGCGAGTGTTTAAGTATAAAAGGGGCGGAGCAGCTCCGTGTTCCAAGCCCGTGGCTCGTCTTTCTGATGCTCGATACTGTAAAGATGCTATGCTCCGTTGTGGAGAACTTTGGTGACGATGAAGGGGCCTTCCCAAGTTGGAGCGAGCTTGTGTGGTTTCTGCTGATCCACTCGAAGAACCAAGTCTCCTTCTTGAAAGGCCCGATCCCTCACATTCCTGGCGTGGAATCGACGCAAATCTTGCTGATAAATGGTCGAGCGGATCAAGGCCATCTCTCTTTCCTCCTCTAAGAGATCGACTGAATCTTGTTGGGCCTGCTCTGCTTCCGCTTCGGAGAAGAGTTCAACTCGGGGTGCATTGTGGAGCAAGTCACTTGGCAGAACAGCTTCGGCTCCATAGACTAAGAAGAAAGGAGTTCCCCCAGTCGACCGATTAGGAGTTGTCCTTAAACCCCACAAAACTGACGGAAGTTCATCAACCCAAGCACCTGCTGCGTGTTTGAGATCACGCATCAGTCGGGGTTTCAGTCCTTTGAGAATTACGCCATTGGCTCTTTCTGCTTGTCCGTTCGACTGCGGGTGAGCGACAGAAGCATAGTCGACTCGAGTGCCCTGAGAGGCGCAGAAAGCTCTGAACTCATCGGAATCTAAGTTCGATCCGTTGTCCGTGATGATGCTGTGTGGGACTCCATATCTGAATGTTAATTCTCTGATAAAACTGACAGTGGTGCTAGCATCAAGGTTCTTGAAAGGTTTAGCTTCGATCCATTTGGTAAACTTGTCGACTGCAACGAGCACGTGAGTGAAGCCGCTTTTGCCGGTTCTCAGCGGTCCAACAATATCCAGTCCCCAAACAGCGAAGGGCCAGACAAGGGGGATGGTCTTTAGGGTTGATGCTGGCTTGTGAGACATATCAGAGTAAAATTGACAGCCTTCACATCTGTCGACTATATCTTTTGCCATCTCATTTGCTCGTGGCCAATAGAATCCAGCTCGGTATGCTTTAGCCACGATGGCCCGAGAGGACGCATGGTGACCACAGGTCCCCGAGTGGATGTCATTGAGGATCATTCGACCTTCTTCTGGTGTTATGCACTTCTGACCGACTCCAGTCACACTTTCTCTAAACAGCTGCCCTCTTATCACAGTAAAGGCTTTGGATCGATGGACGATCTGTCGAGCTTCTTCTTCATCCTTTGGGAGCTCTTTCCTGAGGATGTACGTAATGTAGGGCACCGTCCAGTCGGGAGTAATGGCCAGAACCTCCATGATCAGGTCGACCACAGCTGGGACCTCGACTTCAGTCGGATCCGTGGCGCTCTTAGGTTGCGGAGGCTCTTCAGTGAAAGGGTCTTCCTGAACTGTCGGCGTGTGAATATGCTCCAAGAACACACTGCTGGGAATGGCTTCTCTCTTGGAACCTATCTTTGCCAATTCATCGGCTGCTTGATTTTCCAATCGGGGGGTGTGGTGGAGTTCTAACCCCTCGAACTTCTTCTCAAGCTTTCTCACCGCGTTGCAGTAACCAGTCATGGCTGGGCTTCTGACGTCCCACTCCTTCATCACTTGATTAACTACCAAATCTGAGTTGCCATAGACCATGAGGCGACGGACGCCAAGTGAGATGGCCATGCGCAGCCCATACAGGAGTGCTTCATATTCTGGTTCATTGTTGGAGGAATCAAAGTGAATCTGGAGGACATATCTAAGCTTGTCTCCTCGGGGGGGTACCAGAACTACTCCAGCACCAGAACCGTTCAACATCTTGGATCCGTCAAAGAACATGGTCCAGTGCTCAGAGTGAACTTGAGTCGGCAGTTGCTGTTCGATCCACTCGGCGAGGAAATCTGTTATTGCTTGGGACTTGATAGCTTTCTTTGCCTCAAACTTGATATCCAAGGGAAGGAGTTCAATCGCCCACTTTGCCACTCGACCAGTTGCATCCCTGTTGTGCAGAATCTCTGACAATGGAGCGTCGCTGACGACTGTAACAGAGTGATCTGAGAAGTAGTGTGCAACCTTCTTCGTGGTCATGTAAATTCCATAGACAAGCTTCTGATAGTGAGGATATCTCTGCTTTGACGGGGTCAGGACTTCAGAAATATAATAAACTGGGCATTGAACTTTGTACGCTTTTCCTTCTTCTTCCCGCTCGACCATAAGTACTGTACTGACGACTTGTCCAGTGGCTGATATATAAAGCAAAAGAGCCTCTTTGCTGATTGGAGCAGCAAGCGCCGGCTGGGTGGAAAGCAGGGCTTTTAGCTCTGCAAATGTTGTATCAGCTTCTGGAGTCCACTCGAACTTATCTGATTTCTTCATCAGTCGGTAAAGAGGCAGCGCCTTTTCACCGTGGTGAGAAATGAATTGACTTAGGGCGGCCAAGCAACTAGTAAGCTTCTGGACATCATGCACATGCACAGGGCGTTTCATTCGGAGTATAGCACCTACTTTCTCTAGGTTAGCATCGATTCCTCGTTCGGAAACAAGAAAACCGAGTAACTTCCCGCCTGGAACTCCAAACGTGCACTTTGATGGATTGAGCTTGATATCATACCTTCTGAGGTTGGCAAAGGTTTCAGCGAGCTCGGTCAGCAGGTCGGAACCTTTACGTGACTTGACCACAATGTCATCCATGTATGCTTCCACATTCCGACTGATCTGAGTGAGCAGGCACTTCTAAATCATCCGCATAAATGTGGCTCCAGCATTCTTCAAGCCGAATGGCATTGTGACATAACAGAAGCACCCAAATGGGGTGATAAAAGATGTCTTTATTTCGTCGGGTCCGTATAGACGGATCTGGTGGTACCCGGAGTAGGCATCCAAAAAGGACAAACGCTCGCACCCAGCAGTCGAATCGACTATCTGATCGATGCGAGGGAGAGGGAAGTGATCTTTCGGGCAGGCCCGATTGATATGCTTGAAATCTATGCACATGCGGAGTGAGTCATCTTTCTTTGGGACCATGACAACATTGGCTAACCACTCGGAGTGGTAAATCTCTCAGATAAGCTCAGCTGCCAAAAGCCGAGGCACCTCTTCGCCGATTGCTTTTATTTTCTATACGGCGGACCGTCAGAGATGCTCTTTGACTGGTTTCACTTTTGGGTCGACCCGCAAACGATGCTCAGCTAGTCCCCTGGGAACACCTGGCATGTCGGAAGGCTTCCATGCAAAGATGTCCCAGTTCTCACGGAGGAACTGGATGAGCGCTTCTTCCTATTTGGAGTCGAGTGTGGTTGAAATGTGGGTCGGAGCTGGGTTGGGGTCCGTCGGGTGAATGTGAACAGACTTCGTCTTGCCAGACGACTGGAATGCTGAATCTGTGGCTGGCTTCTTGGCCCGCAGCAAGTCACTCGGGTCTGCATTTTTCTGGTATTCTTGCAATTCTACCACGGCCATCTGGGCATCGGCGATCTTTGAGCCCTTCTGGAAACACTCTTCCGCCTTTTTCCGATTACCAGAGATAGTGATCACTCCTCTGGGACCAGGCATCTTTAGTTTGAGGTACATGTAACAAGGTCGAGCCATGAATCGTGCATAAGCTGGCCTGCCCAGAATTGCATGATACGCACTCTGAAAATCCACGACTTCAAATGTCAACTTTTCTTTGCGGTAATTTTTGGCATCACCGAAAACCACGTCGAGTGTAACCTGACCGAGGGACGCAGCCTTCTTGCCTGGGATGACCCCATGGAAACTCATATGGCTTTCACTGAGTCTGGACATCGGAATGCCCATTCCTTTCAACATTTCTGCATACAGAATGTTCAGGCCACTGTCACCGTCCATCAGGACCTTTGTCAGTCGAGTGCCTTCGACCACCGGGTCGACCACCAGCGCTAGCCTCCTAGGGGTGGCGATGTGCGCTGGATGATCAGACTGGTCGAACGTAATGGCAATCTGTGACCATTTCAAGTAATTGGGTGTCGCCGGAGCGACCATGTTCACTTCTCTGTTGATGACTTTCAATCGACTCTTGTTTTCAACATCAGCAAAAATCATCAGAGTGTAATTCACGTGAGGATAACCATCATCATCTTCTCCTTCACTCTCAGCCTTGTCTGCCTCCTTCTCCTTTTCCTTGGGTTGTTTCTCTCGGAACTGCTGGATCAGGAGCCAACACTGTCAAGTGGTATGCTTTGGGTAAATGAAAATACCTTCTTCGTCTTTTTTGGTGTGGATATGGCATGGCAGATCCAACACGTCATTTCCATCTTGATCTTTTATTTTCTTGGGGTTCCACCGCCCTTTGGGCTTCCCCTTGAACTTTCCTTGAACCACAGCCAAGGCCTCACCCGAAGCAGCTGGTTCGGCCTTGCGTTTTTGTTTCCGACTGGAGTTTCCTCCTCCGGCTTCGTGGGCGACTGCTTTGTGCTTGCCGCTCCGCAGTCGCTCTTCCTCTTCACCATTGGCATACTTGGTGGCAATTTCCATCATCCGAGTCAGAGTCATGTTTCCTGTCCGACCGAATTTCAGATTCAACTCCCGGTACCTGACGCCTTCCTTGAAAGCACAAATTGCCTGATGATTAGACACATCTTCCACCGTGTGGTGCAGGGTGATCCACCTCTGGATATAATCTCTCAAAGTTTCATTCAGTTTCTGGACGCAACACTATAATTCTGTCAAACCTGCTGGCCGTTTGCAAGTACCCTCAAACGTTCTGACAAACACTCGGGCGAGATCTTCCCAAGTATAGATGCTACCGGGTGCCAACTGATTCAGCCACGCTCTAGCCGAGCCCTCCAACATCAGAGGAAGGTTTTTCATGGCCACCTCATCATTGCCGCCACCAATCTGGACAGCCACTCGGTAGTCTTCGAGCTAGGTGTCAGGCTTGGACTCTCCGGTGAACTTACTGACTCCAGTCGCCAACCTGAAGTTGGGGGGCAATCACTGCAGCTCGGATAGCTCTGCTGAAGCACTCTGGGCCAGAGACATGCACCCTATTGCTGGTTTGCGGGCCTCTGTCATGGCCATCTCGGTGAGCTCTGTTTCTGTCGACCAAGCCCTGCACGAGAATAGATCTCGCGTCAAAGCCTGGCTCCCTGGGGTCGACTGGAATACCTCTTCCGACGCTGTTAGGGCGCCTGTCCTGATGTGGCCGCGGCACGTATGACCCACTCCTTGGAGGAGGCGTGGGCACTCGACGGTGACCATCGCAATCGGCTCGACGATCATACTGCTCCTGGTTTATGTACTGATCACGCCGCTCTCCACGTCCCTCACGCCTCGGGAGCGATCTCGGGCTATGGGCCGACTGGACCGTATCTGCGACCACAGATCTGCTATGGATCCTATCCCGCGACTGAGACATGGCCGTATTCTGCTCTCCTGCTGCCCGGAGCAAGGCCTTGATTTGCGCCAGACCTCGGCCAGCTTCTGACTAGGAAGGTTGAATCGACTCTGCTATCCGGGCAGCAGCTACTAGGTTTTGGATCGGTGTTCAGTATACCTGAGCCGGAGGTGGAAAAAGTTGGCGTCAGCTGGACTCAGGAGCACGCTGACGAGCGCGATCGTCGAGTGCGCGCTGGAGGTTCTCCAGCCGAGTGCACTCAGCTAGATTGGCCAGGCGAGCCTGCTCCAAGGCCTGGGCCTCGGGTGTATCTCCAACTATAGGAGTATGCAGGGCATCTATGTTTCGGTGACGAAGTTATTCTCACTGCTGTGAGGAGAGAGTCTCGGGGCGGTACTCCTCGTGAATGCGTGACGGACCACCGTTCCCTTCACCTCCGTCTTCACGATCGAAGCCAGGAGGGCCGCGTGGTCCATTGACCACCAAGACTTCCGCTGCCAATTCGTTGCTGCCGCACTCGGATGCAGTCTCTACGGAGCCGGTCGACAGATCGAATAGGCCGTAGAGAGACTCGTCAGGCTCGATCGCCGCGACTTGAGGGGTGGCGGACTGGCGGGCCACCGCATGCTTCACCCACCGTTGAAGCCTCGACTGGCCGGTGCGCTTGCTCCGGCGGGTCGCAGGGAGGGGGAAAGCCGTTGGAGTCAACTGGTACTGGGTCAACGGTTGCCGCAGGAGGACGCCGCGGACGCACGCGTGAAAGTGCGTCGCCCCGCGGGCGGGGAGCGAGTCGACGTCGAGTGGTGCCTCCTGAAGCCAAGCGGAGTCGTCGGTGACAAACACGAGCATGCCGAGACGGATCTCGCGGCCCTCAGCCAAACCTCCGCTTGGAATCATGATGATGGGGATCGGAAAAATTGCAACTTCTCCAATAAGTCGCTAAGACACCTGCCCCACGGTGGGCGCCAACTGTCGTGGCTCTAAGACTGACAGTAGAATGGGGGGTAAGTATGAGGAGGCAAGATCCTAGCTATGAAGGAGTTGTACATGCGAGTTTTACGAGTTCAGGCCCTTCTCGAAGGAAGTAACAGCCCTACGTCTCGGTGCCCTGAGGCGGTCGACTGGATTATATGTGTGTGTGAGTTTACAAATAGATGCGAACCCTTGTCCCAGAGGAGGGGGGTGGCTTATATAGAGTGCGCCAGGACCCCAGCTCCCCTCCCTTACACAGGGTTCAGTGCTCATAAAGGAAAGGCATTACTGGTAACGTCTATAGTAAAGAGTCATAAATGCTCATAATGTTATGGTTTAAATCCCGACCGTTGCAGAGTGGAGGGTTCCTCATCTTCTGGTGGTCGAGTGTCTTCAAGGTGGTCGAGTGAGTGCATCTCCACGGTCCAGTGGATGACGGTTTCTCTTCAACTGCTTCTGATTCTTTGCAGAGACGCCCTTGGGGAGGGTATGCTGGACAGGTCCGTGACGCTACCCTAGGTACATAGCTTCATTAGTCAAACCGATGGCTCGCCTCCCAGTGAGCCTGCGTACCGGACTGCTGGCATGCCTACCAAAGTTTCACACAGCTACTCGCATGCCTTCCGATGACACTGTGCAACGAGCACGCCTCCATCAATTTCACACACCTGCACGCACGCCTCCCCGTCTGCCTACGCGGTGGACTGCTCGCATGCGTCTCGTCAACTCACGCCTGCTTGCACGGCACACGGGTCGCGCAGCGGCACATATATTGTTTTTCTATTTGGATGATTAATGTTGTCGCTTTATTGCTTAACCGAAGCATGGCACGTATCCATTGCTGGTCTAACGCTCATGGTTCGAATAAATAATCCGTTTGGGATATTGGTTCCCAATTATAAATAATCTCCCGTCTGTAATTAGATAAAGATTATATCAAAACTGGTCTCAAATTTGACAAAAAAGTACAATGCCACTTTGTATTGGTGTCCATATGACAACACAATAAGTTTCATGAACTTCAAATAAGTTTTGGATGTACTAGAATTTAAAAATCAAGATTCTCGATGTTTGAAATTTGTTGCACGGGGAGTAAACATGCACCTAGTGAGACACATGTGTTTTTGCAATCCATTTAGGTGCACTGTCATGTGTGCATGTAGCTCAAATTTCATTTTTGCACATTATACCCGTAGAAAATCAATCAATCAATGTACTAAAATGTCTTAATGATCTCTGTGATTTTTTTGAAATTAAAATGTCCCTCCTTTGGTAACATATATGTTCACCACGGGATAATTAATTTAACATGCATCGTAGTTGCGGTGGATTCGCGGTGTGTGTGTGTGGGTGTGTGCATCAGGGGGTGGCGGGTGGCTCGCAGTACACTACGAGTTGTGAGCCACCGTGTGGTTCGGCCATTTTGTTAGGCAGGTCGGTGCCACATCAGAGTCGTGAAATCGTTATTTAAAACATTACACAACCCTTTCATACATAAATGTTTTGGCCACATGCATTCGATGGTTGTCCTACACGATAATTGATACTTGCTTGTGACGCTTTCTGTGGGCCCGCGAGGTCGTCATCCATCACTTTGACGAACAACCGGCAGTGAAGTTAATTTGACCAACAAGGTAGAATCTTTTTTGTTTGTGTTATGGTGGTATATAGTATGCGTCGAAGAGGTGGGAGGGGACTAGCATATATACTATACGTACGCGTCCGTGAACAACTACACCTCACTTAGTGTCAAGAATTTTTGGTTTTCCGAGGCACGTGCCACATCAAAATTGTGAAATTGGCTATTCAAACATCACACAACACCTTTTTGGGCCACATGAATATCCTAGCTAGGACACTCACGTGTGACGCTTCCATCTGTGGTCCCATGAGGCCATCGTCGATGCATGCATGCATCACTTTGACCTACATCGGGAGAGGTTAATTAATTTCACCATCGATGAGGATTCTTTTGGGTTGTACATATATTACGGCAGGAGCATATAGTATGCGGTGAATAGGGGGGAAGGGGACCATCATATGTAGTACGCTTGATGAACCTCTCTCTGTGTGGGTGCATGGTTTACAGTTTTTGAGGCATGTGGCACATCAAAGTTGTGCATTTTGGGTATTCAACATATATATGTTTGGCCCACATGCAAAGGGGTGGTGGTTGTCCTCTCGCACCCACTTAAGTGGTTATCAGCGATATTGATGCTTTCCGTCTGTGGGCCTGCTTGGTCCATCACTACTTTTTGCCTGACAACAAGAGAGGTTAATTTGACTTAGGAGCGGATTATTATTTTTGCTCTGGGATTACATGCATGATACAGTTTGAGCACACACACATGCATGTGTACGCATGAATCCCTCCCATCGAGTCAAAGTGGCTAGTACAACGACACATCATGAACCGATCTTGCTCTGTGTGGGGAGCTAGTGTATGATTTTTGACGCATGCGCCACATCAATGTTGTGTATTCAAACATGCATGCATGCATCACCTCCATACATATGCATGTAGTGGTTGCCTTCGAACGGTACACTCCCTCGCGTGGTTATCGCCGACAAGCCTATATATTCGTGGGCCCGCGTGGACATCCATGATCACCTTGACCAACAATAAGATAGGTTACCATGGCGGATTCTTCATCTGGTTTGTGTTATCGTAGTATAGGTCATGGTGAGATTCAGAACTTAAGGTTGAGCGCATATACTATGCACGCATGCATGCATGAATCCCCGTTGTTGGCTTGAAGTGTGGTGTAACATACATATGCATCGTCAACCTAACCCTCACTCAGTGTGGGGATTTCAAGTTCGAAATCACGGTGCCACATCAAAGTTGTTCCATTGTTACTCAAAAACACACCTCTCCATACATATATCTGGGCCACACGCATGCAGTGGTTGTCTTTGGGGACTAGCTACTTGCGTGATTATTGGCAAGCTAGCCCATCTCCAGGGTCGCATGAATGGACATCACTTTGACCAACAACAAGAGAGAGGTTGTACGACCAAGGTGGATTATTCTTGGCCCATTTTACGATCCATCTTGGTGAGATATGCCTCTCTGGCCGACCGAATGAAAGTGTGTGTGTGGGGAGGTGCTACTTCGCACTTTTCTAGGTGAACCTCGGTTGGGGGCATGCATTCATAGCTTAGGATTCCCTTCGTGGTGACACGAGGGGTGGGGGTGGGGGCTGCTAGCTACTTCGTACTTTGCTAGGTGAACCTTGGTTGGGGGAGGGGGCATGCATTCATAGCTTAGGATTCCCTTCATGCCGACATGAGGGGGGCTGCTAGCAACTTCGCACTTTGCTAGGTGAACCTCGGTTGGGGGGCATGCATTCATAGCTTAGGACCCCCTTCGTGCCGACACGAGGGAGGGGGGTTGCTAGCTACTTCGCACTTTGCTAGGGTGAACCTCGGTTGGGGGCATGCATTCATAGCTTAGGATTCCCTTCGTGCTGACATGAGGGAGGGGGCTGCTAGCTACTTTGCACTTTGCTAGGGTGAACCTCGGTTGGGGGGGGGCATGCATTCATAGCTTAGGATTCCCTTCGTGCCGACACGGGGGAGGGGGCTGCTAGCTACTTCGCACTTTGCTAGGTGAATGAACCTTGGTTGGGGGGCATGCATTCATAGCTTAGGATTCCCTTCATGCCGACACGAAGGAGGAGGGGGTTGCTAGCTACTTCGCACTTTGCTACGCGAACCTCGGTTGGGGGGAGGGGGCATGCATTCATAGCTTAGGATTCCCAATTCGTGCCGACACGAGGGGGGCAAGCAATATCGTGCGCTTTGCAAGAGAGGTGCCACATCGAAGTTGCATTTGGTATTTGAAAATCAAACCACCCTTTTGATACATAAATTTGGTCCACATGCAAGTGTGTTCGTGTTCTGACCCTCTCCCGCGTCATTTTTCACCAAATTTATGAACATTAGACATGTCGGATGATGCAACAGACACGGTTCACTCAAAGTAATCGTGTGACACGCTGGTGCCCCTGTCACGCACACATCTGCACGGTACATTGGGCTCCATGAGGCTCCCCCTCTAAAAAATATCTGCCCGCCTCGAGGGTTTTTCTGTTTCATAACGCACGGTTGTTATCTCCGGACCGTGTGTGATGTTTCTTGTTCCCACTCCCGCCTGCATCCCTAGAAAATATCTACCCGCCTCGAGGGTTTTTCTATTTCATAACACATGGTTGTTATCTCCGGACCGTGTGTGATGTTTCTTGTTCCCAATCCCGCCTGCATCCCTAAAAAATATCTGCCCACCTCAAGGGTTTTTCTGTTTCATAACACACAATTGTTATCTCCGGACCGTGTGGGATGCACTATCATCAAATTTTTCAATAGCCCGGCATTTCACTCCCGTGTTTGACTCCCGCGTAGTAAAATTTTCAGTACCCGCATCATTTCCTCAAACACCCCCTCCACACACACACACACAAAAACCTCCTCGGGCGTGCACACACACCCCCTCCCTCGCTCGAAACCCTAGCAAGGTCCCCGCCGCTGCTGCCGCCGCCGCAAGGCCTCCATTGTCAACATCTGCCGGTTTGCCCGTGCAGCTTACCCATCGATCTCCATACCCAGGCCGCCCTGAGTTTCTTAGATGACGCCTGCCAAATGCCCCCTTTCCCACATATCCCCATCCCCCACTCTAGAGCGTCGCAGCCTAAGCCCGGCTACACTTCCTATGGAGCTCGAGGAGCGACTAGCCCAAAAGAGGTGTATAGTGGTCTCTTCGCCCGACATAGCTGAGGAAGCTGACGACCATTACTGGCGGCAGGCACTCAAGCAGCGGGCTAGAGTATGTGGGCATGTCTCGGCCACCAGCTACGACATCGAGGTCATCGACAGCGATGGCCTAAAGCGGGCTATGTCACAGGTTAAGTGGCCCACCCCCAACCCCTCGGGTTCAACCGCCGCCGATCTCATCCATGGCCCCGCCGCTGATCTCCTTTGGCTCGCTGTCAATAATTTACCATTCTACATCGCCATCAAGCCCCTTTTGTCATTTCTGAAGGACACGTAGGTCATCGACAGCGACGGCCTGAGGTGGGCTATGTCACAGGTTAAGTGGCCCACCCCCAACCCCTCGGGTTCAACCGCCACCGATCTCATCCATGGCCCCGCCGCTGATCTCCTCTATCTGGCTGTCAACAATTTTCCATTCTACATCGCCATCGAGCCCCTTTTGTCATTTCTGAAGGACACGTTCTGCGACGCTGGCTTGGGATCCACAGCTTCCAAGTCAGACCTCATCGACGGCGACCACGAGGAGGGCACCGTCTCTGGCTCTTCCAAGGGGAAAGAGCCCATCTGCTCTTCCAAGGGGAAAGTGTTTGTCTGCGACATCAGGGAGGGCACCCTAAGGCCGAGCTCTTCCAAGGGGAAGGAGCCCATCTGCGACAACATGGAGCGCATCCAGGGTCTGTGCTCTTCCCATGGGAACGATCCCATCTATGGCAAGTGAGGAACCCCATGATTTGTTTTGTCGTGCCTCTTCACAGGGGGAAACCCATGATTTGTTTTGTCGAGTCCCTTTTGTAGTGTAGTGAGAATATGTCCGGTTTTAATTGCTATATCTGATTGTTTGCGGCATGCCTTGTTTATTTCAGTTGTTCACAATGCGATGCTCTATATGTGCAATTATTTACTGTGCAGTACATTTCATCAATCCAGTTTTAAACATACCGATAGGAATGCATATATTTGCTTGCTGTTAAGCCTGTTATAGCTAGCATATGCCTCTTTTAAAGTTTTTTGATTGATCAGTTGTTTGTAGTTAGCATATGTCCATTTTCAAATGCTATCTTTGGTTGTTCGTAGTATGCCTTGTTTATTCCAGTTATTCACGACGTGATGTTCTATATGTGCAAGTATGAACTGCACAGTTCAATTTCATCAGTACCGGTTTCAACAATACCACTATGAATGACTGCATTTGGTTGCTGCATCTTGTAGTTAACATGCCTTTCCATTTTTATTTAACAATAACTAGTGTACTTAGACTGACACAATACCCGTTTGAATGACTATGTTTGCTTGTTGTTAAATGTTAGGCCTGTTGCAATTAACACACATTTCCACTTGTTTTGCTTTACTAGCGTGCTTAAACCTGCACACTAAAGCTATCTTTTGGAGATTATTTTGTCTGCCATGTATAATTTTGGTTGATGTTTAGCCTGTTGTGCTTAACATGCTTCTCGATGTACCTTTCCACTTGTTTTGCTTTACTAGTGTGCTTAAACCTGCACACTGAAGCTATCTTTTGGAGATTATTTTGTCTGCCATGTATAATTTCGGTTGATGTTTAGCCTGTTGTGCTTAACATGCTTCTCGATGTACCTACACAGGAAAATTTTGGGAACGACTGATGTTTTCCATCGAGGTTAGTTTCATCCCATGGCTTATATCTGCTCACTGTTCAGGATATCGGTAGCTGGTACCATATAGGCCGGCGGCTGATACGGGACTAATCGGTGAATCGGACTTTTAACTGAATATATCTGCAACCCATTTATCGTTAGGTTAACTAGGGCCATATGTAATATATCTGAGGCTACATAGCAACATTCACTGTACTTAATGTCTAAGTATGCAATCATAGGCTACATAGCAACAAGGAAGAGTGTTACATTAATGTTCTAATTATGTCTAGATATACATAGAAGAGCAGCAGCAACAACAACAACAACACATCCCTGTTTGGATACTAAACTTAGCTAGAGGTTAGAGTTAGTTTCTAGCTCATTACTAACCCTGAACTAACTCCATCCAAAGAGTTGTTTGGATGGCAGGGTTAGATTGACAATAAATGCACTAGGAGAACTAGCTCCAATTAGCACCTCTTGGGTTGGATAGTTTTTTTGGGTGGGTTATAGATGCAACTAGCTCAAACTAGCCCTCATGTTTAGATATACTTTAGGGATATTTGAGCCCGAACTAGCTCAAACTAACTGTAACCCCTGGATACAACAGCAGTTAATCAGCCGATAATTTGTAAGAATGCACTAAACTCCTTCCAGCCCATAATATAAGATGTTAATTCATCTAATATGTGAGTATATTGGATGTTATAAGATACTCCCTCCGTTCCTAAATATTTTTCTTTCTAGAGACTTCAAATGGACTACCACATACGGATGTATATAGACATGTTATAAAAGAGTGTTGTACTACATCATTGTGAGATTGATGTTTAGCTTTCAATATTAACTTGGTGCTTTTAGGTACATATGTCATTGGTAAAGATCTGCGCTTCGACCCTTTCTGCGTATGGGGCAATGAGATATCGATGAACCAACATCAAGTGAAGAAGCTGATAAAGATTGTTAGTAAAATGGGTCCAAAGATGGCAATTAAACTATTTGTTTACACTTTATCCAAGACAACTGTGAACTGCAGGATGGTAAGTAAGAACTCTACAGCCTTGTTTTTACTGCCCATAATGAGTTGTGTTAGATGACAATGTCTGAATCTTTTTCCTTTGCAGTGGTTTCCAAAGCAGTTTAATCAAGATTACCTCTCAAACTACATGATTGGTGGGCATGCAAAGGTTAAAGTATTTCTACCAGAACGCGATGATTATCTAGATGTTTTCATGAAGACCGTGAAGGATGGGCGGTCGGCCATCACAAGGGGTTGGACTAGAGTCGTGTGTGCCTTCTGCATGGAGGAGGGCACAATATGGGCATTCCACTTCACCTTGTTCAGCAACCAGAATATATTTCGCCTCTTTCTTTACCGTCTTTAATAGTACAAGTATACAACTGTGGTTCATCATTCTTTATTTGGTTCTTATGTAATTCTTGAACATATGTACCTATGAATCGAATAATGCATTGGTTGTTTGAACCTGATGGATATGAATAAAGCTGTAGCATACATTCAAATTCAAATTCAAATCTGGTACAATTTGAAATAGCAGCAATTAAATTACGGTGAAATTATGCTCTCCATGTTGTTATGACACACACGGTTGGTAAAACACAAACATTTGCGATATACACCATAATCCGAGACGGTTCACAGAGAGGAAACGTGTGCAAGCATGCACACAGTTGCCGTTTCCAAAGCGTGTGCGATGTCAGACAATATCACAAATGGTGCGGGCAAACTAAACGTTTGTGTTAGTTGCCTTATCGTACACGATTCGCAACCATGAACAATTTCTGATGAAGTATGCATCGTAAATGTTGCACCACAGAATAGCGTGTGTGATAGTTGTCGTGTACGACGATGTTACGACAGTCCAACGTTTCGTAATCCTGTCCAACACTCGTACGATGATTAGCTAATCTTATTAACAGTGAACCGTTTGTGATGGGCCGTGCATCATACACATTCTATAATAGTGAGCCGTTTGTGATGGGTCGCGCATCGTAAACGTAGCACCACAGAATACTGACAGTGATGGCAATGTGAGTAGAAACGAGTAGGAGTACTGTAGGGTCCCTATCCCCGATGGTTTCTGGGTCGTGTGGGAAGGACCCCCCTATCACCCACACTCACTTGGCGACGGTTCTAAATGCCGTCGCGGAAAGGGGTTAAAAATTGTTTGTTTAGCACCGATGCGCACTAGTGCATGGAAGCGGTGGAGCGGTGGCGAGTTGACCGGCAGAAGAGAGGCTCCGACGCGCCCCTACCTAGCGCGCCAAATGTCAGATTTCGGGTTCCACAGACCCTTGAGAGGTTCGAACTCTGGGGTGCGTGCGAAGAACTCGTCCTCCCAGTCTTCCCGCTCGCTAATCTCACGACCTAGCTCGACGAACCAAATGGACAAGAGACACAACAGTTTACCCAGGTTCAGGCCACCTTGCGGTGTAAAACCCTACTCCTGCTTTGTGGTGGATTGGCCTCGAGGGGCTGAGGATGAACTAGTACAGTGGAGAACAACCTCAGGAGGAGAGGTGTTCTTGTGCTCGATGAGCTGGTGAGTGTGAGGATGATCTGAATGATCTGTTCCCCGTAAGGATGATCTGAATGACCTCTCTAAGGATGATCTGAATGACCTCTCTATGGTGGTGGCTAGGTCCTATTTATAGGGGCATTGGTCCTCTTCCCAAATGTAGGCGGGAAGGGACCCCACAACGGCCAAATTTGAAGGGAGACAACTAGTACATGCTATCCTGACAAAAGTGGTCTTCGCCTGCAAAAGCCTCTGGTGGTGACGCTGCGGTGGGCTCGGTGATGACCTCCGTCCTGGCGGTCTTGGTCTTGTTGCACCGGAATGGAAACCTTTGCTTGATTCCTCAAGGCTCCGCGCCTGTGCTTGCCTCCTTAGCACCAAAGTGGAAATTGGTACACTGCGCCCACTGGCACCCACCTGGCCTTGGTCGTCATGGCTCACATCATCTGAACCTCACGAGGTGTACCTTGCGTAGATATCTCCGCTCCTCGGGAGCCAGCCTGGGGAGGATGCCCCACATGGAGGTCTTGGTGTCATCCGCCTTGCAAGGCTTGGCCCCTCGCCAGGGTCTTGAGTTGTTGGTCTTGAAGCTGGGTCATACCAGGCCGTTGATGGAGCCACGCCGTGGACCGCAGGCAGGCAAATCTGGGTACCCCCATTCCCAGAATGCCGACACAAGCTACCTTGGTAAATAAGATGGCCGCTAAACCAAAATCTTTAGATAATGATGAAGATCTTAAAGTGATTGATGTGACTCCTATTCAATCTTTATTTTCCAATATAAATCTTGATAAAGATGGGACTGGAGATGAGTCAACTTTAGTTAAAAGGTGTCCCAATGATTCGGAGGTTTTAGATTTTGATACAAAAATTGATAAAAGTGGGATTGGAGAGGTCAAAACTTTAAGTAGCAATGAACCCACTCTTTTGGATTACAAGGAATTTAATTATGATAATTGTTCTTTAATAGATAGTATTTTCTTGTTGCAATCCATGTTGAATTCCCCTCATGCTTATAATCAGAACAAAGCTTTTACTAAACATATTGTTGATGCTATGATGAAGTATTTTGAAGAAAAGCTAGAATTGGAAGTTTCTATCCCTAGAAAACTTTATGATGATTGGGAACCTACTATTAACATTAAGATTAAAGATTATGAATGTCATGCTTTGTGTGATTTGTGTGCTAGTGTTTTCACGATTCCAAAAACGTTATGTGATGTGTTAGGTTTCCATGAATTTGATGATTGTTATTTAAATTTACATCTTGTGGATTCCACTATTAAGAAACCTATGGGAAGAATTAATGATATTCTTATTGTTGCAAATAGGAATTATGTGCCCGTAGATTTCATTGTTCTTGATAAAGATTGCAATCCTACATGTCCTATTATTCTTGGTAGATCTTTCCTTAGAACAATTGCTGCAATTATTGATATGAAAGAAGGAAACATTTGTCAGTGCACAAAAGGAGGGGTCCTATTTTGTACCCATTTACTTGTGCGCGGGAAGTTGGAGCCGCGCCTGCAGCCACACCTAGCGGGGCAGAGGAACGAAGCAAAGCCACAAGACAACCAGAACAACGCCAAGCCAGAAACACGAAGAGGAGAGGGGCGAGGTGGACTCCCTCGGCACGGCCCTTGCCGGGTCGGCCTCCGCAGCCCCGACAAGAACCTTGCCAAGGCAACTTGCCCAAACACCAACATCGCAGCCGCCCTTGAGCTGAGAGTTCCGACGCCATCGACTACATTGAAACCAAGGCTCGGGAAGTGCCTGCATGGTGGCATGAAGATCTTTGTGGAAACCAGAAGCACACAAGACTAGATGATGACCAGAAGACGACGATCCTCGGCAAGATCTTTGCCAAGGATACCCATGAGACCCCCGGCACCCTTGCCAGGGACAACCAAGATGCTGTGACAAGACCCTTGCCGGGGCCCCGACAAGACTCTTGCCGGAAACATCCGCGGGGCCGCAACCAGGCCCACGTCTGCCAAGACTCCACCGCCATTCCCATGCAGCTGCCAGCCCACCAGCTAGGCAGGCGCCTGCATGGCGACGTGCGGCCTCTAGGCCGACTCAACAAGCACCTGCGTGGTGGCATGCAGATCTTCGTGAAGATTCAGCCACCGCACGAACTCAGCAGCTAGCCAACATGGCACTACACGCCTACAGTACGGACGTGCGTCAAAGCCAGGCGAGGCGGCAACAGCTGGGACGAGCTTCCTTCCCATCCCTGATAAAGCAAGAAGGGCACGTCGGCAGCACATTAAATGCGTTTGTCCTACGGTGCCAGGAGATAGACTCGATTACTGTATACATTTTCACCTCCTGTGTGCCACTTTGGCAGCCCCTTTTGACTATAAAAGGAGGCCCGAGGCGTACTGGAGAGGGATTCGGATTTTTTGGACAACGCACGCATCGTAGCTAGTTCAAGAACTCAAGAACACTCAAATATACACCAAAGCAGGACTAGGGTATTACGCATCCTCGCGGCCCGAACCTGGGTAAACGATCCTCATGATGGCTTCTAGACCCGCTCTTTGCACAACCTCGCGCCCGCCAACTGTAGCAAAAAGGGGTCCCAGTGATCCCATAGGTGTCGTTTCCCCCGACATCTCTGGCGCCATGTAGGGGGGCGCGATTGTGAAAATCTGGTCTAGTTGGCGCAGCGGCTTCATCGTGGTCGTCACTCCAAGGAAGAATACGACCGAACGAGCGGCATCATTTGCGGATGCAATAAACACTCGTGCGGCGACAGAAAAGCTAAGTCATGCAAAACTTTGAGTAATTCCTTTATGTATAAGGTTGTTTTCCTCGGAGATCCTGCCCTTGGTATGAGAAACCTACACGCGATGGGGGCCTTCCGCTATTGGCAACGCCCTTGTTCTGTTTCGAGTTTGCTCAACAGTTCGAGCGGCCACGTCGAGAACGGCAAGGTGGCCTTCCCTCTATTGGCAACGCCCTTGTTCTGTTTCGAGTCTGCTCAACAGTTCGAGTGGCCGCGCTGAGAACGGCAAGGTGGTTTACTTGGCCGCAAGCACACCCGGCCGGTTGTTGAGGATCCATCGTCGAAACGCCGCAGCCTAGGTTTATGCGCCGGCAAGCCTATCTAGTTGAGCGTAGGGTGTACATACAAAGAAAGATCGAACAGGAAAATAACATGCATAGTTCAAAGTACCGCAGAGTTATATTACACCAGTTGTTGCTGCGGTTCTAACTAAAGATAAAAATTGTCTTGGTCATGAACCTGCAGCGGCGATGAGAAACGGGTGCCTAGTCCCGGCGATGGCCCTCTATCCTCCGAACTCCGTCGACGCGGCTGATGATGGGCTCGATATGCTCTTCGAGTGCCACGAGGTCCACACCCTCCGGCAAGCTCTCCAGCACGGCGTCGAAGTCGATGTTGGGGTTCCAGTATGCCACCTTGGTGAGAACCTTGGTCAGGGAACCCCGGCAAAGCCTCTGGGCCTCGTTGGCCAGAGAGGACACTTTGTTGGAACGGAGCTGCTCCAGGGCCTCAAGAACACCCTCGAAGAACAGGGTCAGCTTGGCATTGGGGCTCGCACACGCCTCAGGGGAATACTTGAATCTTGACATGCCCATGGCGGCCAGCTGCGTGGTAAGCCTCTCCGCGACACCGACGAGGCAGTTGATCTAGAGGTTTTCGCCCTTCACCTAATCCTCGTGGTTGGCGGCATCGTTCCTCCGCAACTGCTTCTCGTTCTCTAGGGCCTTGGTCAGGGTCTCTTCCCTGGCCCTGACATCCTAAAGCGTCCCCTCAAGACCCTCCAGCTTCAGCTTCAGGTCTTTGATGGAGTCATTGGCCTTGGAAAGCAGCTCGGCTTTGCCAAGGACTGCAGCATGCGCCTCCACCAAGGTGCCGTTGAGTGTGTCTTTCATCTTTGCCAGCTCCAGGACCTATTTCTTCAGGTCGTCCCGCTCCACCTCCAGCTCTTTCACTCTGCCAGCATGGACCATGGCTTGGGCATCGAGCGCCTCCCTGTGCTTCTGCTCCAGTTCCTGGATCTGCAGCACGACAAGCTTCTCGACCGCCTCATCCTTGTCGCAGACCGTGGCGGTGAGTGCCACCTCACGAGCGGCAAGGTCCTCCTCCTGGGAGTTCAGCTCGGCCTGGTGTTGATGTCGAGCGGCCTTGTCCTTGGCGGCCTGTTCTCTCACTGCCTCTTCGGCTTTCTTGACATCGGCCTGCTTCAGGATGAGCTCCCGTTTGCGCTCGGCCAGCAGGTCCTGAGCGACCTTCAGTTCCTCGTGGGCTTGGCAGAACCAGGCCTGCGTCTCGATGACGCGTTCCTCGAGATCCACCTCCGCCTTATCCACCGCCGCCGGGGCAACTTGCCCAAACAACAACATCGCAGCCACCCTTGAGCCTGAGAGTTCTGACGCCATTGATAGCATTGAAACCAAGGCTCGGGAAGTGCCTGCATGGTGGCATGAAGATCTTTGTGGAAACCAGAAGCACACAAGACTACATGATGACCAGAAGACGACGATCCTCGGCAAGATCTTTGCCAAGGATACCCACGAGACCCCCAGCAAGACCCTTGCCTGGGACGACCAAGATGCCGCGGCAAGACCCTTTCCGGGGCCCCGACAAGACTCTTGCCGAAAACATCTGCGGGGCCACAGCCAGGCCCACGTCTGCCAGGACTCCACCATCGTTCCCATGCAGTTGCCAGCCCACCAGCTGGGCAGATGCCTGCGTGGTGACGTGCGGCCTCTAGGCCGACTCGACAAGCACCTGCGTGGTGGCATGCAGATCATCCTGAAGATTCAGCCACTGGACCAACTCAGCAGCCAGCCAACGTGGCACTACACGCCTCGTCAGTACGGACGCACGTCAAAGCCAGGCAAGGCGGCGACAGCTGGGACGAGCTTCCTTGCCGTCCCTGATAAAGCAAGAAGGGCACGTCGGCAGCACATTAAATGTGTTTGTCCTACGGTGCCAGGAGATAGGCTCGATTACTGTATACCTTTTCACCTCATGTGTGCCACTGTGGCAGCCCCTTTTGACTATAAAGGAGGCCCGAGGTGTATTGGAGAGGGATTCGGATTTTTTGGATGATGCACGCATCGTAGCTAGTTCAAGAACTCAAGAACACTGAAATATACACCAAAGCAGGACTAGGGTATTACGCATCCTCGCGGCCGGAACCTGGCTAAATGATCATCATGCTGGCATCTAGACCCGCTCTTTGCACAACCTCGCGCCCGCCAACCGTAGCAAAAAAGGGGTCCCAGTGATCCCATAGGTGTCGTTTCTCCCGACAACATTAGATTTCAATTTCTGTTAAGGAATGGCATGGAACACTTTACAAGAAAGAAAATTAAATTACCTTATGAATCTATTATGAGAGCCACTTATGGATTGCATACCAAAGATGATAATACTTAGATCTATTCGTGTTTTATGCCTAGCTAAGGGCGTTAAACAATAGCGCTTGTTGGGAGGCAACCCAATTTTATTTTTTTATTCTTGCTTTTTAGGTTCTGTTTTGCAATAAATTTTCATCTATCCTCTGGCTAGATGTGGTTTTATGTTTTAATTAGTGTTTGTGCCATGTAAGACCTTTGGGATAGCTTACGATGATAGTTGACTTGATCTTGCTGAAAAACAGAAACTTTTGCGCTCAGGAAATTAATTTTCGTTTCTAGCAAGAGCGTGATAAAATACTGATTCTTTTTGTAGAAGATTAATAAAAAATTGCTTAGGTCGCCCTAATTTTTCAGAATTTTTGGACTTACAGAAGTATTCATAATCTCCAGATTGCAATAGACTATTCTGTTTTTGACAGATTCTGTTTCATGTGTGTTGTTTGCTTATTTTGATGAATCTATGGCTAGTATAGGGGGTATGAACCATGTAAAAGTTGGAATACAGTAGATATTACACCAATTTAAATAAATAATGATTTCACAACAGTACCAAAAGTGGTGATTTATTTTCTTATACTAACGGAGCTTACGATATTTTCTGTTGAGTTTTGTGTTGTGAAGTTTTCAAGTTTTGGGTAATATTTGATGGACTATGGAATAAGGAGTGGCAAGAGCCTAAGCTTGGGGATGCCCAAGGCACCCCAAGGTAATATTCAAGGATACCAAGAGCCTAAGCTTGGGGATGCCCTCAGGGCATCCCCTCTTTTGTCTTCGTCTATCGGTAACTTTACTTGAGGCTATATTTTTATTCACCACATGATATGTGTTTTTCTTGGAGTGTCTTGTACACACCTTTTGAGAGAGACACGCTTGAATCATGATTTATTAGAATACTCTTTGTGCTTCACTTATATCTTTTGAGCTAGGCAACATTGCTCTATGTGCTTCACTTATATCTTTTAGAGCACGGTGGTGCCCAATCATAAGGCAACATTGCTCTATGTGCTCTCATGTTCACTTATATTATTTTGAGAGTCTCTAAATAGCATGGTAATTTTCTTTGTTTATAAATTTAGTCCTAATATGATAGGCATCCAAGCGAGATATAATAAAAACTTTCATATAAAGTGCATTGAATACTATGAGAAATTTATTCCTTATGATTGTTTTGAGATATGAAGATGGTGATATTAGAGTCATGCTAGTGAGTAGTTGTGAATTTGAGAAATACTTGTTTTAAAGTTTGTGATTCCCGCAGCATGCACGTATGGTGAACCATTATGTGATGAGGTCGGAGCATGATTTATTTATTAATTATCTTCCTTATGAGTGGTGGTCGGGGACGAGCGATGGTCTCCCCTAGGAGCATGCGCGTAGTGCTTTGTTTTGATAACTAATAGATTTTTGCAATAAGTATATTAGTTCTTTATGACTAATGTTGTGTCCATGGATTATACGCACTCTCACCCTTCCACCATTGCTAGCCTCTCTTCTGCCGCGCAACTTTCAGCGGTTACATACACCCACCATATACCTTCCTCAAAACATCCACCATACCTACCTATTATGGAATTTCCATAGCCATTCCGAGATATATTGCCATGCAACTTTCCACCGTTCCGTTTATTATGACACGCTCCATCATTGTCATATTGCTATGCATGATCATGTAGTTGACATCGTATTTATGGCAAAGCCACCATTCATAATTCTTTCAAACATGTCACTCTTGATTCATTGCACATCCCGGTAGACCGACGGAGGCATCCACATAGAGTCATATTTTGTTCTAAGTATCGAGTTGTAATTCTTGAGTTGTAAGTAAATAAATGTGTGATGATCTTCATTATTAGAGCATTGTCCCATGTGAGGAAAGGATGATGGAGACTATGATTGCCCCACAAGTCGGGATGAGACTCTGGACTAAATAAAAAAATAGGCCAAAAAATGAGAGCAGGATCAAAGTAGCACCATGATCTTCATGATAGAGTGTCTCCTATATTGTCACTTTCACATACTAGTGGGAATTTTTCGTTATAGAACTTGGCTTGTATATTCCAGTGATGGGCTTCCTCAAATTTCCCTAGGTCTTCGTGAGCAAGCAAGTTGGATGCACACCCACTTAGGTTTTTTTGAGCTTTCATAAACTTATAGCTCTAGTGCATCTGTTGCATGGCAATCCCTACTCACTCACATTGATATCTATTAATGGGCATCTCCATAGCCCGTTGATACGCCTAGTTGATGTGAGACTATCTCCTTCTTTTTGTCTTCTCCACAACCACCGTCTATTGCACCTATAGTGATATGTCCATGGCTCACGCTCATGTATTGCATGAAAGTTGAAAACATTTGAGAACATCAAAAGTATGAAATAATTGCTTGGCTTGTCATCGAGGTTGTGCATGATTTAAATATTTTGTAAGTGAATAAACATGTTTTAGTTCACCTGAAAATTATTTGTGTGAATCATAGACCTCCCCCCCCCCGAAATGGATACGACTCAAGAATGGTGCAATAATGACATGAAGTGAAGCTTTTCATTTATATCTCGAGTTATAGGTATCCCGCACTATTAAGAGGAGATCAAATGGGTTCGTGATGGATTTGCTCAAGCCAATATCACCTAAACACTATTCCACTCAAATCATACACAAAAAGTCCAACGCCATATACGCCATCTAGTCCTATGCATACTTGGTTTAGTCAAAAACACCCAAGTTCATTTTATGGCCGGACGGTCTAGCATCAATGCAGACTGTCCGACAGGTGCGAGGAGTGTCTGGCATCCTTGTGGGACTGTCCGGCTATATCGCCCAAATACATCAATAGCCTAAATGGCTAAGCTAGACATTAGGCCGAACAACTATCCAGAGTGAGTTTTCGATCGGGCTTATAGTAGGACTGTTTGGGTCGCTATCCAGACTGTCCGGCTTGCTAGACGGCGTCTGTCTTCCGGCTCTAAAGACATCAGTACCCCAAAATGGACATTGGGTGGGGCGTTTATCCAGGGTACGTTTTCGTCGAGGCTTATTGTCTGATCTGCGTTGCTTCTTGGACGTCTAGCATATTGCCAGAATGCCCATGCTACTTTCTAGACGTCTGGGCAATGCCTTTTCTTCCCCTATTATCCAGCCTTCTTTGTGCATTACTAGAGTGCCCGGACAATCCGGGTTAATAGCCGGATGATATTTCTCCAATGTATCTATAATTTTTTATTGTTCAATGCTATTATATTATCGGTTTTGGATGTTTTATATGCATTATTATGCTATTTTACATTATTTTTGGGACTAACCTATTAACCTAGAGCCCAGTGCCAATTTTTGTTTTTTTCTTGTTTTAGAGTTTTGTAGAAAAGGAATACCAAACAGAGTCCAAACGGAATGAAACTTTCGCGATGATTTTCCTTGGACCAGAAGACATCCAGAGGACTTGGAGTGAACATCAGGGAAGCCACGAGGCATCCACACAGATGGAGGGCGTGCCTGTAACGCCCCGAGACCGATGCGCCAGGTGTCTTCCAGTTATTCGTTGTCGTTGCCTTGTCTTTTACTTGCGTGTTGCTTTTCATCATTGCATCATGTCATCATGCCATCATGTCATTTCTTTTCTTAACTCAACTAAAAAAATGGCATGGATCTTTGATCCATTTAAATCGAGGGAGTTCACATGGTGATTCTCTTTAAAACATATCCTCTCGATGTTTAGGGAGCTATTATAAATATTCCATTAACTTGGAATCACCCATAACACTATTGCACTACTCTTCAACTCTTCTTTTATCCGACTCAACGTCATTTATTTTTCCTTGTCATCTCTCTTGCAAGTCACACCCATGCATCATCACCTCTCACTTCTTTTTTTTTCTTTCATGTCTTTGGAAGTGACTTTATTTCCTCCTCCTTTAATGTTCATCTTTTCCCTATAAATCTTCCCTCTTGCCTTACACCTCTCTGCCAAGTTTCATCCCATTTGGAGTTGTTTTGGTTAGGTTTAAAAATGCCTCAAGTTTGAATTATATTCAAACTTGTTTTATTTTTCTACCTCTAAAAATGTCCAAGACAGTTTCATAAATTGCAGCACAATTTCAGGACCTTGGGATTATTTTTATATTTCCCAAATTCCTTCCATATGCCCTTGGCCTTTTCATTTCGTTTTCTATTTGAAGAAATTCAAATAGAGGATAAGAAGCGGGCGCATTCCAGTAGCAGCAGAGGCCTCGGCCTAGCTTAAACCCTACGCCAGCTAGCCAACCTCCCACGCCGGCCCGGCCTCCCTGGCCCACTCCCTCCTAACCCTAGTTGGCCCGAAGCCCAGCTCCTGCGCCTCACCTCATCTCCCCCTTGTTCCCTGCCGCCACCAGCCTTTTGCCCGATCTGGATCGCCCCGATCGATCTCCCTCTCTCCCTCATTTTCCACCTTGTCGACAGGAGAGCGCCAGCATCGCTAGGGAGAGACTCCCTCGATCCCCTCCTGCTTCGCCTCGCTCGACCCCAACACCCGCGCCGGTGACCTAACCTGCCCTGCACCAACTCCATCTCCCTCTCCTCCCCTGCACCTCTACCGGCGCCAAGGCTCCAGCACCACCGAGTCTCCCTTCCTCCTGGACAAGTCCGACCGGCACCAGCTGTCGTCGCCCGCGGGCTCATCTGACCCGCGCGGCCATGGCGCTGCCGGTCTCCATGGCTCGCCTGCACCTCGTCTCGACCTCCTCTGCCTCCTTCTCGTCGCCTTACATCTGCCGCCAGGCATCGTAGGACGAGGCCGCCGCCGCTGGAGATCGCCAGTCCTGCGACCCCGCGCCCCATCTCCTTCGTCCGCGTCCCCACCTCCAGCGCGCCAAGTTCGTCGTCGTTCTCGCCTGCGAGCTCACCGTGGCACCGCTGCCTCGCTGTAGCTGTTGCTTCACCGTTCAGTGCCACTGCGCCTTCGTTCTGTCACCTGATGAAGGAGACGAGCAGCAGCCAAGCCCCATCGAGCTCATACACAAGCTGCCCGAGTCCTTGGCCAGAACCGCCCAAGTCGTCGCCTCTTTGCACCCTGCAGTGTTACCGTGGACGCAGGCACCCCCGGATCGGAACCACAAGAACCAAGTACACCACCCGCAAGACCCGGACCTCGGACACGCCAAGTACCCCTTCGAGCTATCAATACCTCAAGCGCCAAGTTCCACGACGACCCAAGTACCGCGAGACGTATACCGCTACCGTAGCAAGAATCGAGACCGACAAGTCCGAAGAAGCAAGTAGCACTCCGAACCATGTACGACGACCGTCACCGAAGACCCATGTAACACAAACGTCAAGTTCAACCACCGTCGCGTGAACCGCTACTTCCCACGACGACCCCGTGAACAACTACTTCCCCCTCGACACGTGTACTCCTACCGCCGAACTCGATCTGTCCCGCTAGCACGCTTCGAAGGTATAACCTCAAGACGACGTTCGTGAACGAATGCATGTGTGATGTTTGAGATGCTCGTGTTTTCACCGTGTCCAAATTGTCACTCGTTTCCTTGTCGCCAACTCTTGGAACACCCGGAAACTCGGGAGCGCCCCACCATCTTTTGCACGCATTCGCACACTTCTCCTTTGCAGCGGTATCTCAATCGAGTTACCGGAACTGGAACGCTGCCATGGCACCGTTTTCGTTATCGTTGCCGTGGCACCCCTTTTTCGTTACCGCTACGATGACAAATGCTTCATAATGCTCTTGTCAACATTTTCTTAAAATTGCATAAAACTTGAACATGTCATCCGCATCATGTTAACAACATTAAGATGGTCTAAATTGTTGTTTGCATTAATTTACTAATGCATATGGGGATTTACCGGATTTGTTGTTTGCTATATCCGGCCCCATTTAAATTGTTTAGATAGATAATCCCTTTATGTTTCCCCTCTTGACATGCTTAACAACATTTAATATTGTTGGGTACATAAACGAGATCGAACTAAATAACCTGAATGTGGTGTTTCGACAATATGCAACGGAGTTGCATATTGAGCTCCACTTAATTTGTAGGGTTGTTTATGCACTTTTCCATGTCATGCCTTTTTAAACCGGACATGCATCATACTTGGTTGTGCATCATGCCATGATTATGTGATGGTTGTTTACTATGTTGTTTGCTTCTTTCCGGTGTTGCTTCTTCGGGTTGGTTCCGATAACGTTGTGTGTGAGGATCCGTTCGACTACGTCCGTTTGTCTTCTTCATGGACTTGTTCTTCTTCCTTGCGGGATTTCAGGCAAGATGACCATACCCTCGAAATCACTTCTATCTTTGCTTGCTAGATGCTCGCTCTTTTGCTATGCCTATGCTGCGATACCTACCACTTGCTTATCATGCCTCCTATATTGTTGAACCAAGCCTCTAACCCACCTTGTCCTAGCAAACCGTTGTTTGGCTATGTTACCGCTTTGCTCTGCCCCTCTTATAGCGTTGTTAGTTGCAGGTGAAGATTGAAGTTTGTTCCTTGTTGGAACATGGAGATGTTGTTCCTTGTTGGAACATGTTTACTTGTTGGGATATCACAATATATCTTATTTAATTAATGCATCTATATACTTGGTAAAGGGTGGAAGGCTCGGCCTTATGCCTGGTGTTTTGTTCCACTCTTGCCGCCCTAGTTTCCGTCATATCGGTGTTATGTTCCCGGATTTTGCGTTCCTTACGCGGTTGGGTAATAATGGGAACCCCTTGACAGTTCACCTTGAATAAAACTCTTCCAGCAATGCCCAACATTGGTTTTACCATTCGCCACCTAGCCTTTTCTTTTCCCTTGGGGGTCGCGCGCCCAAGGGTCATCATTATTTTAACCCCCCCCCCCCGGGCCAGTGCTCCTCTGAGTGTTGGTCCGACCGAGCAGACTGCGGGGCCACCTCGGGGAAACTTGAGGTTTGGTTTTACTCGTAGGATGTCTCATCTGAGTGTGCCCTGAGAACGAGATATGTGCAGCTCCTATCGGGATTTGTCGGCGCATTCGGGCGGTGTTGCTGGATTGGTTTTCACTTGTCGAAGTGTCTTGTAGAACCAGGATACCGAGTCTGATCGGAATGTCTCGAGAGAAGGTCTATTCCTTCGTTGACCGTGAGAGCTTGTCATGGGCTAAGTTGGGACACCCCTGCAGGGATTGAACTTTCGAAAGTTGTGCCCGCGGTTATGGGCAGATGGGAATTTGTTAATGTCCGGTTGTAGAAAACCTGAAGTTGACTTTAACTAAAACACATCAACCGCGTGTGTTACCGTGATGGTCTCTTCTCGGCGGGGTCCGGGAAGTGAACACGGTGTTGGAGTTATGCTTGACGTAGGTTGTTCTAGGATCACTTCTAGATCATACTTTTATCGACCGTGCTTTGCCTTCTCTTCTCGCTCTCATTTGCGTATGTTAGCCACCATATATGCTAGTCGCTTGCTGCAGCTCCACCTCATACCTTTTACCCTTCCTATAAGCTTAAATAGTCTTGATCGTGAGGGTGTGAGATTGCTGAGTCCCTGTGACTCACAGATACTTCCAAAACCAGCTTGCAGGTGCCGTTGAATCGGGCAGAAGACGCAACCGAGCTCAAGGAGGAGCTCAATGAAGATCTTGTCCTTTGTGTTGTTTCGTTCTAGTTGATCAGTAGTGGAGCCCAGTCGGGACGATCGGGGATCTGTGTAGCATTTGGGGTAGTCTTCTTCTTTTATTTTGGTTCCTTAGTCGGACCTTGATTGTATTTGGATGTTGTAATGCTTTATTCATGTATTGTGTGAAGTGGCAATTGTAAGACAACTATTCATCTCTTTCCCTTATGTATTACATGGGTTGTGTGAATATTACCTCACTTGCGACATTGCTTTCAATGCGGTTATGCCTCTAAGTTGTGCTTCGACACGTGGGAGATATAGCCGCATCGAGGGCGTTACAGTGCCCAGGAGGTAGGGCGCATCCCCCACCCTTGTGGGCCCCTCATGACTCCACCGACCTACTTCTTCCGCCTATATATTCTCAAATATTCCAAAACCTATCAGGAGAGCCACGAAAACACTTTTCCACCACCACAACCTTCTGTACCCGTGAGATCCCATCTAGGGGCCTTTTCTGGCGTCCTGCCGGAGGGGGATTCGATCACGGAGGGCTTCTACATCAACATCATTGCCTCTCCGATGAAGCGTGAGTAGTTTACCTCAGACCTACGGGTCCATAGCTAGTAGCTAGATGGCTTCTTCAATCTCCTTGATTCTCAATACCATGTTCTCCTTGATGTTCTTGGAGATCTATCTGATGTAATACTCGTTTGCGGTGTGTTTGCTGAGATCTGATGAATTGTGGATTTATGATCAACTTATCTATGAATATTATTTGAATCTCCTCTGAATTCTTATATGCATGATTTGATATCTTTGCAAGTCTCTTCGAACTATCGATTTGGTTTGGCCAACTAGATTGGTTTTTCTTGCAATGAGAGAAGTGCTTAGCTTTGGGTTCAATATTGCGGTGCTTGATCCCAGTGATAGAAGGGGAACCGACACGTATTGTATAGTTGCCATCAAGGATAACAAGATGGGGTTTTCATCATATTGCTTGAGTTTATCCCGCTACATCATGTCATCTTACTTAATGCGTTACTTTGTTTTATGAACTTAATACTCTAGATGCAGGCATGAGTCGGTCGATGTGTGGAGTAATAGTAGTAGAGGCAGGCAGGAGTCGGTCTACTTGATACATACATGATGCCTATACTCATGATCATTGCCTTAGGTATCGTCATAATTATGCGCTTTTCTATCAATTGCCTGGTAGTAATTAGTTCACCCATCGTAATATTTTCTATCTCGAGAGAAGCCTCTGGTGAAACCTATGGCCCCCAGGTCTATTTTCCATCATATAAGTTTTCGATCTGCAATTCCAGTTTCCTATTTACTTTCTCTGCAATCTTTTACTTTTCGTTCCATAAACCAAAAATACCACAAATATTACTTTACCATTTATCCATCTCCATCAGATCTCACTTTGCAAACAACCATGAAGGGATTGACAACCCCTTTTTGCGTTGGGTGCAAGTTGGTGTTTGTTTGTGCAGGTATTCGATGACTTGAGCGTTGTACCCTACTGGATTGATACCTTGGTTCTAAAAAGCTGAGGGAAATACTTACTCTACTTTGATGCATAACCCTTTCCTCTTCAAGGGAAAAACCAACGCAAGCTCAAGATGTAGCACAGGACAGTCCGACCTATGCAGAAAACTTTCCAAGTGGCTAGTTCTTGGGCAACTATATATACCCCTCCAACACTATGTGAAGGGGTTGACCAACACTTTGTAAGAACCCTAGAACACTAAAAGGTCCCCCTTCCATTTCTCCTACACCATATCTTAAATCCTGAATATCTGTGAGAGATCGAGGGAGAAAGAGAGTTCGCCCATTGATAGATCCACTCCGTCCCCTCTTTTTGACCAAAGCGAACCGTGATTTGAGCAAGTCTTGAGTTTTCTCCTCTGATCTTGTTACTATTGGAGGTTTGAGACTCCAAGGTGGTAGGAGTGCTCTAGTGAGAAATCGACTTGTGATTTACCCAAGAAAACATGTGAAGGTTTGGAGGCAACCTCAAGGTCTACCACTACTAGTTAGGATTTGCATTCATTTTGATATATCAAGAAGTATATGGTGAGCCTTCGTGGTAACACCCATCCCTCCAACGATGATTAGTCTCCCAAGTAAGTGAATATTGTGATATATCCTCATCTTCATGTCATTGGCCATCCCTAACCCTAGCTCCCTACTTCTGGCTTAATTTGGTCACTTAATCGTGCACTTACTAAATCATTTTGTGTTGCTTATTTGTACCATCACTGTGACCACTTCACTACACTTATTATCTCACCTCACAATTGTTTAGGCTCACCTTTATATTTTGCATTTGTCTATACTTGCTGATAATCAATTAAAATTTGTAATTGAACCTATTTTGTAACACCCCGGATGTAACATTCCATATTTGTAACTCCAACTCTTGCCATTTCCGGCTATGTGATATGATATTTCCTTCGTGGTTGGGTTGTTGTCTTTCATTTTGCATTTTGATCATGTCATGCATCTCATCTCATGTCATCATGTGCATCTCATTTGCATCCGTGTTGGTCTCATGCATCCGGTCATTTTCCCCATTGTCCGTTTCGCAATCTGACACCCCCACATGCACCCATTGCACCCCTCAAATCTCATTTCGTGAGCGGGAGAAAAACGTTCTCAGAATGGGTCGAGATTTGTCGACTGGCCTTGGTACATCACCGGTAGGCCGCCTGTCAAAATTTCGTTCCATTTGGAGGTCGTTTGATGCCCCAACAGTTAACCGGGTAACCGCAAAAGCCCCTCTCTCTTTGCAGCCCAGCACCCCTCCATAACAGCCCACTAGCCCATCTAAACCCCCTCCATGCTCTCCGTCGTTGGATCACGATTGTGTGTGCGAAAACCACACCTCATTTGGACTCTCCTAGCCCCCCTACCTATACAAAGGCCTCTCCCCCAAAATTCACGAGCAAACCCTAGACATCTCCTTCCTCCCGTAGCTGGACACGTCCGCCGGGCGACCGGACGCGTCCGCCACCGCCGCCTGGACCAACCGAAGGCTTTCACGTGCCCCGCCAGCCTCTCCACCGCGCCCCTCCATGTTGGCCCACCGAAGCCCAGCCGCAGCTCTCCCGGCCCGCTCCTCTCCCCCCGCCGCCTAGCGCTGCCACCCCGCCGCCCGCGCTCGCCACCTTCCACCGCGCCGTTGCCCCATCGCCGTTGTGCCGGAGCCGCTCCTCGCCTCCGCCACCGGACGCTGCGCCACCAAACGCCGCCATCGGATCCGGCGCCGGCCGGCCAGATCCGGCCTCCCCCGAGCCTCGTCGGCCCTCTCCTTCCACTCCAGCGACTTCCCCGAGCTCCAGCCACCATCTCCCGCGAGATCCGCCCCGCCTCATAATCTGTTCCAGCAACCCTAGATCAGAGGTTGACCTCTCGTTTTTGTTCCAAGTCTCCAACATTTCACATTATGTGCACCCCTTTGACCGGTCATATCTCCATGCATATAGCTCCGATTTGCGTATATGATATATCGGAATGTTCATCTCGTGATGCTCTTCATGTCATTGTCATTTACATGCATGCTATTGTCCATATTAATGCCCTAACCTTCGTTGCAAAAGTGCTACATGATGTTGTCTGCTGGAATTTATCATAACTTGCTAATTTGTCATTTTCATTTCATTTTGTGTGTGCATCCTATGAGCATGATGTCTACATGTTCTAGGAGCTCCTCCATGCCATCTTTACAGCGGTGCAAGCCTTATATTTTTATGAGCTCTATGGTGACTTGCACAAGCATGCAAAGTAGGCTACATGATGTTGCTGTTTTCAGACACTTAGTATTTTTGTCGTCCTTTCCTGTTACATTATGATGCTATGTTGTCTTGTTGGTACCAGTAGATCCGTGCACATTTTGACGTAGTTCAGTAACAGTGTTTTTAAGATGTGGTATTGCTCAATCCATTCATGCCTCTGGTTCTATTTATGGCATAGTGCAGCTTGTCATTTCCATGCTCTGCTTTTGCTAAATATTGTTGCTGGCAGTTTGTTAACATGAAGTTCATTATTGCCATGTGTATTGCTAGTGATACATGTACCCTATGAACTTAATCTTGTCATGCTTAACTTCATAAATGTGTTAACTTACTATTAGTTACATTGTGATGCCATGAATTTCTTTGTGGTGAGTGGCATGATCTTGCAAAGTTGCTTTCATGAATCTATCTCTGCCATGCTCTGTTTTTCTACCAAGTCTGAAACTGATCATATCATTTGTCATGTTTGCATTGATGCTACCATCTTGCCTATGCATCTTTGGCCAAAGTTCAGTAAGGGAGTTTTGTTCTTTACCTTGAGTTCAAGAATGCCATGCCTTTGTTTGCCATGATATGTTCCTGTAGCATGTTGTTTGATAGCTCTAAACATTGCTGCCTGATGTTGTTTATGCCCTGCTCAGTATTTTCACTAAGTCTGTAACCTGTTTGTCATTTGCATTTTTGCCATGCTATTTTAGGCTTGTTCTAGTGAGTTCTAGCAGGAGCTCAGTGTTCATGATTTGTAGAGCTTCACCTGTAATTTAATGCCATGTGCTTTGTTGCTATGTTGAAGTGTTGTAGCATAGCTTCTTGTTGCATCTTAAGTGCTATGATGTTGTTAAGTGCAGTTTTGCATCATTCTTGTTTTGCTTGTCATTTGCAAACCATGCATCCATTTTCGGTGATCCTTATATCGATCACCCAATCTTTCCAGCGGCATGCTTGGTTTGCCAAGTTGATGCCTTTATCATATTTTCTCTTCCGGAGTACCCATATGCATTGCACATCATATCTTGCATTCCATGCCATGTCTTGCATCATGTTGCTTGTGCATTGCACCACGATTGATTGTTGTTCCGTTGCTTGTGTTCTTGCTTTGGGTAGAGCCGGGAGACGAGTTCGTGAACAAGGAACCTGTTGAGTACGTTAACGAGGAGCAAGCTTTCGACAAATCTGAGAACTTTACAGGCAAGATGACCATTACCCTCGATATCACTTCTATCTTTGCTTGCTAGTTGTTTGCTCTATCGCTTTGTCGCACTACCTACCACTTGTTTATCATGCCTCCCATATTTCCATGTCAAGCCTCTAACCCACCTTCCTAGCAAACCGTTGTTTGGCTAAGTTACCGCTTTTGCTCAGCCCTCTTATAGCGTTGCTAGTTGCAGGTGCCTTGCAGGTTGTTCCATGTTGGAACATAGATATGTTGGGATATCACATTATCTCTTATTTAATTAATTCATCTATATACTTGGCAAAGGGTGTAAGGCTTGGCCTTTTGCTCGGTGTTTTGTTCCACTCTTTCCTCCTTAGTTTCTGTCATACCGGTGTTATGTTCCTTGATTTTGCGTTCCTTACGCGGTTCAGGTTATGGGACCCCCTTGACAGTTCGCTTTGAATAAAACTCCTCCAGCAAGGCCCAACCTTGGTTTTAACATTTTCCTAATAACAACCTAAAACTTTGTCTAGGGAGTAATTAACCTGAGAATCATCTTTAATTATTCACCCCCCCCCCCCGGGCCAGTGCTCCTCTGACTGTTGGTCCGAACCGGGCAGCCTGCGGGGCCACCTCAGGGAAACTTGAGGGCTGGTTTTACTCGTAGCATGTCCCATCCGGTGTGCCATGAGAATGAGATATGTGCAGCTCCTATCGGGATTTGTCGGCACATTCGGGCGGTCTTGCTGGTCTTATTTTACCATTGCCGAAATGTCTTGTAACTGGGATTTCGAGACTGATAGGGTCTTTCCGGGAGAAGGAATATCCTTCATTGATCGTGAGAGCTTGTGATGGGCTAAGTTGGGACACCCCTACAGGGTATAAACTTTCGAGAGCCGTGCCCGCGGTTATGTGGCAGATGGGAATTTGTTAATATCCAGTTGTAGAGAACTTGACACTTGACTTAATTAAAATGAATCAACCACGTGTGTATCCGTGATGGTCTCTTTTTGGCGAAGTCCGGGAAGTGAACACGGTTTGGGTTATGTATGAACGTAAGTAGTTCAGGATCACTTTTTTATCACTTCTAGCCTTACGACCATTGTGCAGCTCCTCATCTTACTCTTGTATTCGTATGTTAGCCACCATTTTTGCTTAGCGCTTTTTGCAACTCCACTTCATAACCACATCCTTTCCATAAGCTTAAATAGTCTTGATCTTGCGGGTTTTGAGATTGTTGAGTCCTCGTGACTCACAGATACTACCAAAACAGTTGTAGGTGTCGATGATACCAGTGCAGGTGATGCTACTGAACTCAAGTGGGAGTTCGACGAGGACCTTAAGCTTGGTCGTTACTATGTTTCGTTTCCTGATGATTAGTAGTGGAGCCCAGTTGGGACGATCGGGATCTAGCATTTGGGGTTATCTTCTTTTCATTTGGATTTGTCCGTAGTCGGACTATGTGTGTACTCTGAATGATGTATGAATTATTTGATCATTGTGTGACGTGGCAATTGTAAGCCAACTCTATTTATCCCCTTCTTGTTCATTACATGGGATTGTGTGAAGATGACCCTTCTTGCGACAAAACCAACATGCGGTTATGCCTCTAAGTCGTGCCTCGACACATGGGAGATATAGCCGCATCTTGGGCGTTACATATTCGCCCCTCTCTAGGCCCATCTCCATCATTTCAGTTGGTAGTATAGCATCGTGCTCTATCTTATGTCTTAACTGCCCTAGAGCGAGATGTACAAAGACAAGGAGGAGTTTCTACCTAACCCCACAGAGCTAGGTGGTCCAAAGGTGGATGCCTCATCGAAAGATGAGAAGCTTTATAGCTTTGTAGATTTAGTTAAATTGCCAGCCCAACAAACAATCAACATTCGAGGGATAGTTGATAAAGCGATGGTGGGGAGTGGCATTGGGAGACCTCGGTGGTGCCTCTACCATTAATACAATGGCGGTTGCACCATCGGTGGCCATGCCCGAAGCCCCTCCTTACGTCACCCTTCCTTTGCGGAGAAATTCCACTAAGTATGCTTGGAACTACCCAGCACCACCACATAGAGAACCCAAATTTAACTTTAAAGGCACACCCCTTTTTTATAATACAAATGAGAAGTTCTTGATGTGGAAAATTGAGATTCATGATCATATGAAGAGTTCCTCCAATGATATGTGGGAGATTGTGGCAAGTGGCTTCGATCCCATCAACCCTAGTGATCTAACTCCACAAGAAGCCTGTGATAAATAGCCTAATGTTGCCAAATATATGATGATAAGGAAGGGCTTGTGTGTAAGTGAGAGGCAACGATACCTCCATGTTAATTCCGCTAAGCAACTATGGGATACTCTTTTGTTGGCAGAAGATGAAATGGCCAAGAGTGATATGCACTAATCTGTGTTAGGAAAGAGTG